>NC_139451.1:33704556-33935484 GCF_963924565.1 Ascidiella aspersa | reverse complement strand
CTAACCCTAACCCTAACCCTAACCCTAACCCTAACCCTAACCCTAACCCTAACCCTAACCCTAACCCTAACCCTAACCCTAACCCTAACCCTAACCCTAACCCTAACCCCTAACCCTAACCCTAACCCTAACCCTAACCCTAACCTAACCCTAACCCTAACCCTAACCCTAACCCTAACCCTAACCACCTAACCCTAACCCTAACCCTAACCCTAACCCTAACCCTAACCCTAACCCTAACCCTAACCCTAACCCTAACCCTAACCCTAACCCTAACCCTAACCCTAACCCTAACCCTAACCCTAACCCTAACCCTAACCCTAACCCATAACCCTAACCCTAACCCTAACCCTAACCCTAACCCTAACCCTAACCCTAACCCTAACCCTACCCTAACCCTAACCCTAACCCTAACCCTAACCCTAACCCTAACCCTAACCCTAACCCTAACCCTAACCTACCCTAACCCTAACCCTAACCCTAACCCTAACCCTAACCCTAACCCTAACCCTAACCCTAACCCTAACCCTAACCCTAACCCTAACCCTAACCCTAACCCTAACCCTAACCCTAACCCTAACCCTAACCCTAACCCTAACCCTAACCCTAACCCTAACCCTAACCCTAACCCTAACCCTAACCCTAACCCTAACCCTAACCCTAACCCTAACCCTAACCCTAACCCTAACCCTAACCCTAACCCTAACCCTAACCCAACCCCTACCCTACCCTAACCCTAACCCTAACCTTAACATACCCTAACCCTAACCCTAACCCTAACCCTAACCCTAACCCTAACCCTAACCCTAACCCTAACCCTAACCCTAACCCCTAACCCTAACCCTAACCCTAACCCTAACCTAACCCTAACCCTAACCCTAACCCTAACCCTAACCCTAACCCTAACCCTAACCCTAACCCTAACCCTAACCCCTAACCCTAACCCTAACCCTAACCCTAACCCTAACCCTAACCCTAACCTAACCCTAACCCTAACCCTAACCCTAACCCTAACCCTAACCCTAACCCTAACCCTAACCCTAACCCTAACCTAACCCTAACCCTAACCCTAACCCTAACCCTAACCCTAACCCTAACCTAACCCTAACCCTAACCCTAACCCTAACCCTAACCCTAACCCTAACCCTAACCCTAACCCTAACCCTAACCCTAACCCTAACCCTAACCCTAACCCTAACCCTAACCCTAACCCTAACCCTAACCCTAACCCTAACCCTAACCCTAACCCTAACCCTAACCCTAACCCTAACCCTAACCCTAACCCTAACCCTAAACCTTAAACTTTAACTTTAACTTTAATCTTTAACCTTAACTTGAACCTTTAACTTTAACTTTAACTTTAACCCTAACCTTAACTCTAACCCTAACCCTCACCCCACCCTAACCTCCCCTCACCCAACCCCACCCTACCCCTAACCCACCCCTAACCCTAACCCTAACCCTAACCCTAACCCTAACCCTAACCCTAACCCTAACCCTAACCCTAACCCTAACCCTAACCCTAACCCTAACCCTAACCCTAACCCTAACCCTAACCCTAACCCTAACCCTAACCCTAACCCTAACCCTAACCCTAACCCTAACCCTAACCCTAACCCTAACCCTAACCCTAACCCTAACCCTAACCCTAACCCTAACCCTAACCCTAACCCTAACCCTAACCCTAACCCTAACCCTAACCCTAACCCTAACCCTAACCCTAACCCTAACCCTAACCCTAACCCTAACCCTAACCCTAACCCTAACCCTAACCCTAACCCTAACCCTAACCCTAACCCTAACCCTAACCCTAACCCTAACCCTAACCCTAACCCTAACCCTAACCCTAACCCTAACCCTAACCCTAACCCTAACCCTAACCCTAACCCTAACCCTAACCCTAACCCTAACCCTAACCCTAACCCTAACCCTAACCCTAACCCTAACCCTAACCCTAACCCTAACCCTAACCCTAACCCTAACCCTAACCCTAACCCTAACCCTAACCCTAACCCTAACCCTAACCCTAACCCTAACCCTAACCCTAACCCTAACCCTAACCCTAACCCTAACCCTAACCCTAACCCTAACCCTAACCCTAACCCTAACCCTAACCCTAACCCTAACCCTAACCCTAACCCTAACCCTAACCCTAACCCTAACCCTAACCCTAACCCTAACCCTAACCCTAACCCTAACCCTAACCCTAACCCTAACCCTAACCCTAACCCTAACCCTAACCCTAACCCTAACCCTAACCCTAACCCTAACCCTAACCCTAACCCTAACCCTAACCCTAACCCTAACCCTAACCCTAACCCTAACCCTAACCCTAACCCTAACCCTAACCCTAACCCTAACCCTAACCCTAACCCTAACCCTAACCCTAACCCTAACCCTAACCCTAACCCTAACCCTAACCCTAACCCTAACCCTAACCCTAACCCTAACCCTAACCCTAACCCTAACCCTAACCCTAACCCTAACCCTAACCCTAACCCTAACCCTAACCCTAACCCTAACCCTAACCCTAACCCTAACCCTAACCCTAACCCTAACCCTAACCCTAACCCTAACCCTAACCCTAACCCTAACCCTAACCCTAACCCTAACCCTAACCCTAACCCTAACCCTAACCCTAACCCTAACCCTAACCCTAACCCTAACCCTAACCCTAACCCTAACCCTAACCCTAACCCTAACCCTAACCCTAACCCTAACCCTAACCCTAACCCTAACCCTAACCCTAACCCTAACCCTAACCCTAACCCTAACCCTAACCCTAACCCTAACCCTAACCCTAACCCTAACCCTAACCCTAACCCTAACCCTAACCCTAACCCTAACCCTAACCCTAACCCTAACCCTAACCCTAACCCTAACCCTAACCCTAACCCTAACCCTAACCCTAACCCTAACCCTAACCCTAACCCTAACCCTAACCCTAACCCTAACCCTAACCCTAACCCTAACCCTAACCCTAACCCTAACCCTAACCCTAACCCTAACCCTAACCCTAACCCTAACCCTAACCCTAACCCTAACCCTAACCCTAACCCTAACCCTAACCCTAACCCTAACCCTAACCCTAACCCTAACCCTAACCCTAACCCTAACCCTAACCCTAACCCTAACCCTAACCCTAACCCTAACCCTAACCCTAACCCTAACCCTAACCCTAACCCTAACCCTAACCCTAACCCTAACCCTAACCCTAACCCTAACCCTAACCCTAACCCTAACCCTAACCCTAACCCTAACCCTAACCCTAACCCTAACCCTAACCCTAACCCTAACCCTAACCCTAACCCTAACCCTAACCCTAACCCTAACCCTAACCCTAACCCTAACCCTAACCCTAACCCTAACCCTAACCCTAACCCTAACCCTAACCCTAACCCTAACCCTAACCCTAACCCTAACCCTAACCCTAACCCTAACCCTAACCCTAACCCTAACCCTAACCCTAACCCTAACCCTAACCCTAACCCTAACCCTAACCCTAACCCTAACCCTAACCCTAACCCTAACCCTAACCCTAACCCTAACCCTAACCCTAACCCTAACCCTAACCCTAACCCTAACCCTAACCCTAACCCTAACCCTAACCCTAACCCTAACCCTAACCCTAACCCTAACCCTAACCCTAACCCTAACCCTAACCCTAACCCTAACCCTAACCCTAACCCTAACCCTAACCCTAACCCTAACCCTAACCCTAACCCTAACCCTAACCCTAACCCTAACCCTAACCCTAACCCTAACCCTAACCCTAACCCTAACCCTAACCCTAACCCTAACCCTAACCCTAACCCTAACCCTAACCCTAACCCTAACCCTAACCCTAACCCTAACCCTAACCCTAACCCTAACCCTAACCCTAACCCTAACCCTAACCCTAACCCTAACCCTAACCCTAACCCTAACCCTAACCCTAACCCTAACCCTAACCCTAACCCTAACCCTAACCCTAACCCTAACCCTAACCCTAACCCTAACCCTAACCCTAACCCTAACCCTAACCCTAACCCTAACCCTAACCCTAACCCTAACCCTAACCCTAACCCTAACCCTAACCCTAACCCTAACCCTAACCCTAACCCTAACCCTAACCCTAACCCTAACCCTAACCCTAACCCTAACCCTAACCCTAACCCTAACCCTAACCCTAACCCTAACCCTAACCCTAACCCTAACCCTAACCCTAACCCTAACCCTAACCCTAACCCTAACCCTAACCCTAACCCTAACCCTAACCCTAACCCTAACCCTAACCCTAACCCTAACCCTAACCCTAACCCTAACCCTAACCCTAACCCTAACCCTAACCCTAACCCTAACCCTAACCCTAACCCTAACCCTAACCCTAACCCTAACCCTAACCCTAACCCTAACCCTAACCCTAACCCTAACCCTAACCCTAACCCTAACCCTAACCCTAACCCTAACCCTAACCCTAACCCTAACCCTAACCCTAACCCTAACCCTAACCCTAACCCTAACCCTAACCCTAACCCTAACCCTAACCCTAACCCTAACCCTAACCCTAACCCTAACCCTAACCCTAACCCTAACCCTAACCCTAACCCTAACCCTAACCCTAACCCTAACCCTAACCTAACCCTAACCCTAACCCTAACCCTAACCCTAACCTAACCCTAACCCTAACCCTAACCCTAACCTAACCCTAACCCTAACCCTAACCCTTAATATGCGCCAAAAACTAAGAATATTACTAACCCTAACCTAACCCTAACAATAACCCTAACCCTTAATATGCGCCAAAAACTAAGAATATTACTAACCCTAACCTAACCCTAACAATAACCCTAACCCTTAATATGCGCCAAAAACTAAGAATATTACTAACCCTAACCTAACCCTAACAATAACCCTAACCCTCACGAGATACAACCAACAAACTAAAGTTTTAGCGCAGATTACTTAATAACGAAAACTAATTATTGCTAGCAGTACCAGAAAATAAAAATAAAATCCGTTTGCAGAGCAAGCATGCTCACGGGTTGGAAGAACAATGTTACATGATCTTTTACAGTGTAGACTTAAAAAATATTGTTCTTTGAAGAAAAAAAAGTATTATGTTCTTAATCTTTTCAGTGAACTGGAAAACTTTTGTTGAAATGTGAAAGTGGCTTCTGCAAAAGAAAACATCAGAATAAAAACCCTTGTATTCTCACTGTCTAGTTTCTTATACCAAAAATTAAGCTTCTTCGTCGCAAACCAACAAACGAAAGTTTAATCCAGGTTTACTTAAGGAAACTTATGATGGCGTCTTCCAGGTCTGACGAGTGGCTTTGAGGTTTAAGCGATTGTTGTAGCTCGTCCGATGTAAGAATTTAGGTTGGGTTCTTCTTGCGAGGGTATTGTAAGACAAGAAGCTGCTTGTAAGGTTGAGTTTGTGATCAATGTTGCTTTATATTGTGGAGAAAGTTTGGATACCATCGCCAGTAGAAAGTCCTGAAACTAAACGTTTTGTCGACGCAAAAAATTCCTAAGAAAAAAACAAGCGGGAAAAAAATTAATCCAAACAAAAGAACAACTTAGAAAACACATACTAGAAAAACAATCTTTTTCATTCAGAAAAATATGTAAATGTTTTTTTGACAATCCGAAATATTGGCAGTTTGTCCGAACGCACATGGAGCAACTGAAAGTTTGCAACTCATTCATTCATTCTGAAGTTATTTTTTTAAAACTGTAACATTTGCGGATTCTGAAGATTGGTGGTTAAAAGACTTGAAAGTCAATTTCCCAAAACAAGGTGACTTGCAGATAACAGGTCAATACTTCTACAAATAGTTATAAGAACGAGATTTTGTCGGTTTGGTATAAAGCATGTTCTATTTGTGCCAATTTCGACATCGTTCGACCAGCAAACGAAAGTTTTATCGTACAGTTTAGAAGTTTACATCAACGAACGTTATTTGCATTAGAACCAGTTTATTACATCTGACTTGTGGCTTTTGGGCGCAGCAAAGTGCTCCCGTTAAGAGCTTCACTGGATGGGAGTGTATTTGGCAACTTGGTTAAGTGCTCACTGTCACTTGTTGCTTAATTGCTGCAAGTTTTGTGGTCAACTACACATAGAAATTCTGATACTGTCATATAAAATAATGAATACTAAATGAAATCATCCACGGATAAATATTCAAATATAAACCCCAGGGGAATTTTTTTTTTTAAATTGAAAAATATCGAAAAAACTTTAAAGTCGATTTTTGGTTTTATTTTAAGTGTTAGTGAGTTGAAACTTTACCATGTTGTTTCTACGCCCAAGGCGCATCTACACACCAAGTTTCATCCAAATCGGAGAAGGTCGATTTTTTAAAAATGCTAAAAATCGCGTTTTTTGGGATATTTTTTATAAAAAATTATAATTTTCTCGCTAATTATAAAGAATTGGACTATAAGAGTGTCACCATTAGATTAATATTGTCCTAACGCATCTTTGGTGAAAATTTCAGCCAAATCGGAGCAGGTCGAAAAAATTTCGAAAAAAATCGCTGGTATATGAGCGTCGAAATTGGTCAATTTTGCCGATTTAGCCCTATGTTATAAGATGGGGATATATGTGAAATGCGCTATAACATATAGTACAAATTTCATATCAAACCGACAAATTTTGTACCTTGACCTGTTTGTTGGATGTGATAAGCTTTATATTTTCAACCTGTTATCTACAGGTAAGTTTGTTTTAGAAGAATATTTTTTTTTTTAAATCCAACTTAAGATGAACTTTGTATATTCACCAAAAGTCTTTTAATCACCAATCTTCAGAATCCACAAATGGTACTGTTTTTGAAAAAATGACTTCAGAATGAATAAATGATAATTTGCAGTTGCTCCAAGTGCGTTTGGACAAACTGCCAATATTTCGGCTAAAACAAAAACCAAAACAAAAAAAAATATATATTTCGTCTTGTAAAACATTATTCGTAAGTAAAAAAGAGATTTTCTTCCAAGTTACATTTAGTGCGTTTTTTTGTAGTTTTTTAATTTATATTTTTCTATTTTTTTATTAACTTTTTTAAAGTAATTGTGTTGTTAAGTTGTTGTTAGTAAAGATACATTCGTAGCTTTGTTGTGGTGTGCAACCCACGCATCACCAAGTTAGTTTTTTGAGGTTGTTGTGTAGAGTTGTTTTTCGTGATTACCCGCTCCGTCATACATCAAAACAGTAAAATAAACCTTTTTTTTTTTCGACCCCAATTCCTTATAATAAGAAGCTCTCCAGTCTTACAATCAAAAATGCAAGTTGGGAGTCAGCCTAGAAGTTAGGTTACTTTGATGAGACGAGTTGACATGACGCCCACTCAGTGGATCTTGCAGCCGACTGCAGTTAAGGCTTTAATTTCGTTTAAGTAATTCTCGATTAAACTTTCGTTTGTTGGTTTGCGACAAAAAGCTTTTAATTTTTCGGAAGAGTGAGAATTCAGATACTTTTTTTTTTCAGAGTCGCATTCATATTTTGAAGCAAACGATGTCAGTTGACTGAAAAGTCCAAACACATAGGCATACTATATATTAGATTAAGTTTTTACCATTAGTTTTAAAGTGTAGCATGAATGGGTCGCAAAACGTTTTTCATTTTAGTGCAATAATTTATTTAAAAAAAAAAAAAAAACTTCCAATGGTTATTTTGTTTGAAACGCTTCACGATTTTCCGTGTCATCCTTGCGCAGGGGCCATGCTAATCTTCTCTGTTCCAATTTTAATACATGTACCGGCAGTTTTTTTATAGTATGACATTTGTTATCTACGAGACTCTTTCGGTATCAACTAATCTGTGATTGAACTTTTGTTTGTGGTTCTCGTTTACACTTGAATCATACCAGAGATGTTTAGAGCAGGGGTGTTTAAATGATTCCTGCCATGATCCACCACAGCCAAACCTGACAACATGATGATCCACCAAATAAGAATAGTAAACATACTGGTGCTTTATTAATGTAACCTAGAACTTATTAATAACTTTGTGTAAAATAAAAGTGAAGTGTGCTACAGGTGCAAGATTCTTTCATGGAGAAAAATATTGTGTTGGTTTGGATCTCACAATAGCATTGAGTCGGGGCTTTCAGGGTCAATATATTTTTGTACATCCTTGCAAACACAAGGACAGCGAAAGGAACTTTCGATCATCGAGTCGAGCTGTCCATATGGTAAATCAACAAAGGTAATCCAAAAAGACATAATCTTAATTGGATTAACACACATCTGCTACTTATTTCATTGATCACCAATAGTGAACACTTAATATTCATATGGCATAGCTAAAGATCGTGAAGGTCATATTTTTACAAAATTATGAATATTACGAAAGTCCTTTGTTTAACCCTAACCAGTTTTGGCGCTTGATTACGACCAATATCGATCCGACCGGACCAGTTTTGACCTTTATAACGTCACCCGGAGTCCTACTCTGTAAATAATTTTCAAATCCGTAACAATCTTTGGATCCTCCCTTGAAGACCAAAATTTAATTCAGATTGCAAAAAGCACAAAAACTTTATTTCCAGTTGGAAAACTCACACACGGTATACTACTACCTGTGAGAATACTTACCAGCAATTTACTGTGGATTCTGTGTCTTTCTCAATCTTTTTACATTATAATTAATTAAAAACGCCATTCCACAAATGCCGCTTCCACACAGGCTGTAAGGTGTTACTCTGATTGTGGGGAAGCATTAGGTTAACCGATTTTAGAAACACAGCGTCAAACAGAATAGGTACGACCAGCGCCTTTGCTTTTTACAGTGCAGGCTTAACGCCTTTCGAACAACGCGTGAAGCATAAAAACACATCTCATGATTTGAAATTTATATTTAGTGACACGTCTTGCAAACGTTTAGGCATAGTGAAATGTCATGCCATTTAAAAAATTATTTTCGCATTAGTTATGATCTTACGTTATCCGTAATATTACATTTTGGGTATATGCTGATTACCACATTTATCTTCCATAATCATGGGCTATAACACGAGGCCAGTAGTTTAACATGTAACAACTTCATGTGCAATAGTGATACAGAGCGCACAGTATGATGGATTGTTTCATTTTGTTTAACCAGAGGAAATCCAGGTGGACTTCGTACATTATCGTGGTTATTGTAGGTTTAATTAATTTTCACCTCCGTTTCAACTATATTAGTCCTTTACCAGTTAGAATTCTAATTTAGCAATTAGAATTAAACTGGTAAATAACTCTATTTCATTTAATTGCCAAATAGGACACAACTTTATTGCCTTTCTCATTTATCCTTGGCGTTTCCATACAAAAGTATATTAGGTAGTATTTTCTCAACATGTCAACTAAATGAAAAGTACAAGATAATGGCTTTAGGTTGTAATTAGACCTAGAATCAATATCAGAGCCCATACAAAAGTAAGTTGAATTTTCAACGTTTTGAATACCTTTTCATTCATTTTCAACATCTTCATACAATTGAATAAAATTATATTCGAAAATGGATATTTTTTCTATGTAGGTTTGACCGTTCTAAATGGTGACTTACCTTGGAGTAATAAATTTTCAAAGTTAGGAGTTTAATTTAAAAATAGCACGTTTTAGCACTGATTGGACTCCATTTAACTTACAGGTGTTTTGGACCTAAATAAGCACATTTCTAAAATTTACTTGTATTTTGACGTCAATTTGTGACGTCAGCTTTAAATATTTCTCGCCTACCGTGGTCCACGCGAAGCAAAAAAAAAATAAATTAGGGGTCCGCGGTAAAACAAAGTTTAAGAACCTTAAACAAATAATCGGTGAAGTCTCACTTTTAGTTATCAAGTCATTTAGAAATCATTGCAATTTCGAAGAAAGTTATAATATATTCCTCGTTTAATTGATTCATTACATTTTTGTGTCCATGTTTTAAGACATTAAAATCTTCCCCAGATGGAACATCGAATTTAATGCTTCCTTTGATAAAGAACTTTCAAATCTTACAGAGGTTAGGTCATACATCAGAAGTGGCATCATTATCAGTGTTCTTATGTAGCAGGTAAATTACCCACTTCTATCTTTTAACTTTAAGCCAGGTAATCTTTTTAACACAATGGTTGACTAAGCATATGTTGTAAAACACAACTCGATGCAAACTGTCGTGCTTTTGCCAGCAGGGACGTTTCATTTATGACAGGTGTGGACGTAAAGTGTGATGGAGGGAACATGACGATAGGACCCGAAAGATTGAGAGAGGGTGCAAAGTTTGCTGGAACTTAATACTGAACCATTGTATTCTTTCCTAAATTGTGTGTTTGAAGTTAATTTTAAATCAAACTATTATAACGGCCCTGCGCTGATTTTACGGGAAAAATCAACAATAAAGTAGTTAGATTAGGTTTTTACCTTCAGCTAACATGCATTAATTTAACAGCTATTACTGTTTTGAGTACCTGCAATTAAAAAGTTGAGACTCTTACCTTGGATGGGTCATTGAAGGTTCAAATACAACCCCAACTGTAATGACCAAAAAATGTACGCACACGTTTATTACCGTCACGGTTTTAGACATTCCGGAAACTTAAATAAGATCTAGACGAGTCGGATTTTAAGATGATTTGAAGATATATTTAAAACTTTTCGCGTTCAGTTTATTATTCTTTAAATACGACATTAAACCTACAGTTCGGATTCTACCTAAACCGGTTTGCCCTTACATTGATGCTCATATACGGTTTTTGTTTGAGGTTTCAAACTAATATTTAAACAACTGATCTAAATTAGTCTAAATCAATTCCGATGTGAATGAATGTTGGCTTAGAAGCAATCTGGAAACCGATCAAGTGCTAAGGATTAAATGTGCATCAAAACGCGTTGCTTCTTGCTAAATGTTTATGGTGCTTATCGCGGGTGCTTAGTTCGTCACAATGTTGTTGTTCATTGTGGCAGCCTAGGTTCGGTTCAAGCTCCCAACCATCCGCTTGATTCGTTGTAGATGTGGATGTTGCTTGGATGAATTACTCAGTGGACTCTACCTGGCGACATTGCGTCAGATTCCTGATAAATGTTGATGTTGCTTGGGGGAATGATCTGTTGCACTCTACCTCACGACATTGCGTCAGATTCCTGATAAATGTTGATGTTGTTTGGAGGAATGATCTGTTGCACTCTACCTCACATCATTGCGTCAGATTCCTGACAAATGTTGATGTTGCTTGGATGAATGCTCTGTTGCACTCTACCTCACATCATTGCGTCAGATTCCTGATAAATGTTGATGTTGCTTTGAAGAATGCTCTGATATCTCACGACATTGCGTCAGATTCCTGACAAATGTTGATGTTGATTGGAGGAATGATCTGTTGCACTCTACCTCACATCATTGCGTCAGATTCCTGATAAATGTTGATGTTGCTTGGAGGAATGATCTGTTGCACTCTACCTCACATCATTGCGTCAGATTCCTGACAAATGTTGATGTTGCTTGGAGGAATGATCTGTTGCACTCTACCTCACATCATTGCGTCAGATTCCTGATTAATGTTCATGTTGATTGGAGGAATGATCTGTTGCACTCTACCTCACGACATTGCGTCAGATTCCTGATAAATGTTGATGTTGTTTGGAGGAATGATTTGTTGCACTCTACCTCACATCATTGCGTCAGATTCCTGACAAATGTTGATGTTGCTTGGAGGAATGATCTGTTGCACTCTACCTCACATCATTGCGTCAGATTCCAAATTAATGTTCATGTTGATTGGAGGAATGATTTGTTGCACTCTACCTCACGACATTGCGTCAGATTCCTGATAAATGTTGATGTTGCTTGGATGAATGCTCTGATATCTCACGACATTGCGTCAGATTCCTGATAAATGTTGATGTTGTTTGGAGGAATGATTTGTTGCACTCTACCTCACGACATTGCGTCAGATTCCTGATAAATGTTGATGTTGCTTGGGGGAATGATCTGTTGCACTCTACCTCACGACATTGCGTCAGATTCCTGATTAATGTTCATGTTGATTGGAGGAATGATCTGTTGCACTCTACCTCACGACATTGCGTCAGATTCCTGATAAATGTTGATGTTGCTTGGGGGAATGATCTGTTGCACTCTACCTCACGACATTGCGTCAGATTCCTGATAAATGTTGATGTTGCTTGGGGGAATGATCTGTTGCACTCTACCTCACGACATTGCGTCAGATTCCTGATTAATGTTCATGTTGATTGGAGGAATGATCTGTTGCACTCTACCTCACGACATTGCGTCAGATTCCTGATAAATGTTGATGTTGCTTGGGGGAATGATCTGTTGCACTCTACCTCACGACATTGCGTCAGATTCCTGATAAATGTTGATGTTGCTTGGGGGAATGATCTGTTGCACTCTACCTCACGACATTGGGTCAGATTCCTGATAAATGTTGATGTT
The DNA here is from genome assembly GCF_963924565.1 of Ascidiella aspersa. NCBI lineage: Eukaryota > Metazoa > Chordata > Ascidiacea > Phlebobranchia > Ascidiidae > Ascidiella > Ascidiella aspersa. The sequence goes on along the minus strand of NC_139451.1, from coordinate 33,923,075 downwards.
GCTTGGGGGAATGATCTGGTGCACTCTACCTCACGACATTGCGTCAGATTCCTGATTAATGTTCATGTTGATTGGAGGAATGATCTGTTGCACTCTACCTCACGACATTGCGTTAGATTCCTGATAAATGTTGATGTTGCTTGGGGGAATGATCTGTTGCACTCTACCTCACGACATTGCGTCAGATTCCTGATAAATGTTGATGTTGCTTGGGGGAATGATCTGTTGCACTCTACCTCACGACATTGCGTCAGATTCCTGACAAATGTTGATGTTGCTTGGATGAATGCTCTGTTGCACTCTACCTCACATCATTGCGTCAGATTCCTGACAAATGTTGATGTTGCTTGGATGAATGCTCTGTTGCACTCTACCTCACGACATTGCGTCAGATTCCTGATAAATGTTGATGTTGCTTGGGGGAATGATCTGTTGCACTCTACCTCACGACATTGCGTCAGATTCCAAATTAATGTTCATGTTGCTTGGAGGAATGATTTGTTGCACTCTACCTCGCGACATTGCGTCAGATTCCAAATTAATGTTCATGTTGATTGGAGGAATGATCTGTTGCACTCTACCTCACGACATTGCGTCAGATTCCTGACAAATGTTGATGTTGCTTGGAGGAATGATCTGTTGCACTCTACCTCGCGACATTGCGTCAGATTCCTGATAAATGTTGATGTTGCTTGGAGGAATGATCTGTTGCACTCTACCTCACATCATTCCGTCAGATTCCAAATTAATGTTCATGTTGATTGGAGGAATGATCTGTTGCACTTGTACAAGTGGGTTAAATATGAGAATCATTAGTTGTCTTTTGCCCGATGTATCAACCTCACGACTACAAGATAGATACTGCATTCATATAGAATTGTTCATTGTCTCTGCTTCTAACATACGAGCACTTCAATTGTTTCCTTGAGTAACAGACAAGACCTTATTCAATACGGATGTTCATAATAATCACAATGATAAAGAATGAATGATAAAGAATCATATAACGCAAGCTTATAAAGGTGTTTAGAAGAAATCTGTATAAAGAAGGCAAGACGTACTTACGCAATAAAATAGTTATTTGTTTCAATATAATACGCAGGGATCACGTAATAATTGGGCGGTTCCAGCTAAGCTGTTTCTCTGGACTCTCTTATACACGGAATTAATATTTTTGTCCCAATATGGCTTCAACAAAAGCCCTTCGAATGACACAGCCACGTGTAACTGGCCAAACCCGAATTGTTGACAATAAGGCGAATTTTAAAACATCCATTTACATTAAACGGATGTACGTCAGAAACCGTACAGCCTGACTCAGTGGAAATTTGTGTTAGAAGGCTTACTTTGCAAATCTTGCTAGAAATTTCGGCAATGGATTTTACCGAAAACTTTCCATGACGAAACATTAAACGGTGATACAGCGATAAAACAAAAAATTCTCTGTGATAAATAACAATGTGATGACGTGTCGCTACACACTCTACCTCACGACATTGCGTCAGATTCCAGATAAATGTTGATGTTGCTTAAATGAATGCTCTGTGGAATTCTACCTCACATCATTGCGTCAGATTCCTGATAAATGTTGCTTGGAGGAATGCTCTGATACCTCACAACATTCAAATTCCTGATAAATGTTGATGTTGCTCGGAGGAAGGATCTGTTGCACTCTATCTCACATCATTGCGTCAGATTCGTGCAAATGTTGATGTTGCTTGGAGGAATGCTCTGAAACCTCACAACATTGCGCCAAATTCCTGATAAATGTTGATGTTGCTTGGATGAATGCTCTGTGGAATTCTACCTCACATCAATGCGTCAGATTCCTGATAAATGTTGATGTTGCTTGGAGGAAGGATCTGTTGCACTCTATCTCACATCATTGCGTCAGATCTATCAAGCAACTTAGGTAGGGTTCGAACTCATGCCTTTGGGAATACGCGACCACTGCTGTACCAACTGATCTATCAGGAAACTTAAGTGGGATTCTAACTCACGCCTTTGGGAACACGAGTCAGGTCATCTGAAAACAGTAAGTAAGTAAAGTCATATTCCAACAGAGTATGCCAACATGCTTATGATAGCCTTGGGTGGTAAAGCAGAAACATTAACCGATTAAACAAGCAAAACACTTCAAGTAAATCACCATATATTTCACAAAACGCGGTAAAACATAATAGCTCTGTAATAATATCAAGAGTAAAAGCTCAAGCCTTGTGCACATAACAACTGGGATCGAGCATCTCAGGTCAGTTGCTGTAAGTTTGACCAACGCGTCAAGTGCATCGATCGGACAAATACAAAAGCAAAGCGGCGGCGTAGATTAAACGGAACACTTCTTCAACGTTTATTCAATCGAAAAACTTTCGAAGAATAAATTGTTGATTTTTCTTCGGAATTCAACTGAAATTGCCGCGCGTGGATCTTGACCGCAAACGCGTTACGTCATCACTGGTGACGTGTTCAGTCCATCTTGAGGTTGACGTAGATGTAGCGGATAAACTTAAGCGAAGCGAAGAAGGAGACTGTTCCGAGAGCAAGGAAGAAAGCGTAGCAGGTAAGCAGGGAGTACCCGAAGAACTCTGCGCTCTGCACGATTCCCGACATGTTGCTGCGACGCACGTAGAAGAACACCGCGTATCTGCAACACAAAACAACACTTGCTGCTGAAATGTTCGACCAGCGGATGGTTGTTTGGCAAACTTACATAAAAACGAAGATTCCAGTCGATCCAGCGCTGAACACAGATCTCCACCACCACCTGCAAATAAACAAAACCTTTAAAGCACATTTCCCCAACTCACAACACGCGTTTGTACTTGTAAGCATCGCAGCACACTTTTCGCATTTTCGCATTTGTGCTTTTGTACTTGCAACCACCGCAGCACACTTTTCGCATTTGTGTCTTTGTACTTGTAACCATCGCAGCACACTTTTCCGCATTTGTGTGTTTGTACCTGTAACAATCGCACTACACTTTTTGCATTTGTGCATTTGTACTTGTAAGCATCGCAGCACACTTTTCGCATTTGTGTGTTTGTACTTGTAACCATCGCAGCACACTGTTCGCATTTGTGCGTTTGTACCTGTAACAATCACACTACACTTTTTGCATTTGTGCGTTTGTACTTGTAAGCATCGCAGCACACTTTTCGCATTTATGTGTTTGTACTTGTAACAATCGCACCACACTTTTTTTGCATTTGTGCGTTTGTGTTTGTACTTGTAAGCATCGCAGCACACTTTTCGCATTTGTGTGTTTGTACTTGTAACCATTGTAGCACACTTTTCGCATTTGTGTGTTTGTATTTGTAACAATCACACTACACTTTTTGTATTTGTGAGTTTCTACTTGTAACCATCGCAGCACACTTTTCGCATTTGTGTGTTTGTACTTGTAAGCATCCCAGCACACTTTTCGCATTTGTGCTTTTGTACTTGTAACCACCGCACCATACTTTTCGCATTTGTGTCTTTGTACTTGTAACCATCAAAGCACACTTTTCGCATTTGTGTGTTTGTACCTGTAACAATCGCACTACACTTTTTGCATTTGTGTGTTTGTACCTGTAACAATCGCACTACACTTTTTGCATTTGTGTGTTTGTACCTGTAACAATCACACTACACTTTTTGCATTTGTGCATTTGTACTTGTAAGCATCGCAGCACACTTTTCACATTTGTGTGTTTGTACTTGCAGTTGTAACCATCGCAGCACACTTTTCGCATTTGTGTGTTTGTATTTGTAACAATCACACCACACTTTTTGCATTTGTGCGTTTGTACTTGTAACCATCGCAGCACACTTTTCGCATTTGTGTGTTTGTACTTGTAACCATTGTAGCACACTTTTCGCATTTGTGTGTTTGTACTTTAAGCATCGCAGCACACTTTTTTGCATTTGTGTGTTTGTACCTGTAACAATCGCACTACACTTTTTGCATTTGTGCATTTGTACTTGTAAGCATCGCACCACACTTTTTGCATTTGTGCGTTTGTACTTGTAACCGTTGTAGCACACTTTTCGCATTTGTGTGTTTGTACTTGTAAGCATCGCAGCACACTTTTCGCATTTGTGTGTTTGTACATGTAACAATCGCACTACACTTTTTGCATTTGTGCGTTTGTACCTGTAATCTTCGCTGCTGAGTTGAAAGTAAGTGAGAGCGACGGAGACGCAAGCCGACACGGAGAGTTCGATGAAAAAGACGAGCATGAGAACCCCGTAGAGCGTGTAAACCTCGCGGCCCCAAACGGTGGCGAAGATGTAGTAGAGCTCGACCGAAATGGCACTTTGTGAAAAAGTTTGCTTTAAAAAGGTGATTCCCTGGTTTAACGTCAAAACTTTTTAACAACACAGTGGTTTGTTTCAATGGTGCACGATTAATGTGTAAATATTTTCATAAATGAATAAAAAAAAATTCCAGAAATCTAAGAGCAAATTTTAAAAAGACCTGGCACACAAGTTTTAATTTTAGGGGCAAAAAATTAATCAAATTTAAATTTATTTGTTTACCCGATAAGTTTTTAATCTTTAGATTTTAAGAATTCGGTAATTCTAATCCAAAGAGCTCTAATTTTAATTGGTAGCCTGCTTTGAAGGTGGTTTTACCTGAAAGGGAGGAATCCTCCAAAAATCATGTGGCACAAAGTGTTGCGGTACCAGGGCTGCGAGGGGATTTCCCGGGCGATGTTCTTGGTCCTGCAAGGAGCGTCGAAATCTCCGGTCGTGTTTTTACCCATAATCCCTCCAATCACTGTGAGCGGGAGGCCGACCTGCCAATCAAGCAACTCGATTAACACAAAAAACTTGAAATTGAAAACGCCAGGTAAATGATCTGATCCAAGCCGATCGATCAGCAATTTAAAATACTAAGGTCAGGAAAACAACCGGTTTAACACAAACAAGAAAACTAAAAATAGTTTGACGCAGCGTGAAAATGATCTTTAAACGTTCTTGTTGCTCACCATTGCCCAAATGAAGCCGAGCAGGAGTACAGTGGTTATAGGAAGGGCTTGTGTTGATCCGTTCCACCAATGAACCGAGTTGACGACGCTCCACACAGCAAAGCAAGGTCCTACAACAACATACACACCTACTTCAATCTTTTAATAATTATTCCATCATTTGTTACTAATGCATATTGAAGCAACAAGCAAAACTTAACATATGTTTTAAAGTTATTTGTGCCCAAGAGCGCCACCTGTGAAGAGTGATGACGTCAGAATGATGTTCGCGACCCAATTTCCTCCCTGAAACTTCCGGTAGTGGGAGCTAGAGACGTAACCAGCGATGCATGACGTCAGGGCGTACAAGAGAATTGCGGCCGTGTTTATTGAACCGTGACGGTGCGCTTTGAACATTCCAAGAAGCGCCATGAGAATAATTCCTAAATAAAAACGTATTAACAGTCATTTTGTAATGGGTTAGATTACTTGGTATTTAGACCGTCCACTCGGTTACTTGTAAATAATAAAATGAACGCCCAATTGCTTGGATTTAAGACTGTCCACCCAGTTACTTGGGAATATAAAAATGATCTCCTAACTGCTTGGATTTAACACTGTCCACCAAGTTACTTGGAAATAATAAAATGTCCTCGAAATTGCTTTGAATTAAGACTGTCCACCCAGTTACTTAGAATTAATAAAATGACCTCCCAATTACTTAGATTTAAGACTGACCACCCAGTTACTTGGAAACATAAAAACGACCTCCCAATTGCTTGGAATTAAGAGTTACTGGAAATATACAAATAACCTCGCAATTGCTTTTAATTAAGACTATCCACCTAGTTACTTGGAAATAATAAAAATGACCTCCCAATTGCTTGGAATTAAGAACGTCCACCCAGTTACTCGGAAATATAAAAATGACATCCCGATTGCTTGGAATTCAGACTGTCCACCCAGTTACTTGGAAATATACAAATGACCTCCCTAATTGCTTGGAATTAAGACTGTCCACCTAGCTACTTGGAAATATAAAATGACCTCGCAATTGCTTTGAATTAAGACTATCCACCTAGTTACTTGGAAATATAAAAATGACCTCCCGATTGCTTGGAATTAAGACTGTCCACCCAGTTACTTGGACATATAAAAATGACTTCCTAATTGCTTGGAATTAAGACTGTCCACCCAGCTACTTGGAAATAATAAAATAACCTTCCAATTGCTTGGAATTACGACTGTCCACCCAGTTACCGGGAAATAATAAAATAACCTTCCACTTGCTTGGAATAAATGTTGTTGCTGAAAATTTTTAAAATGGAGCCAGGAGCGGGCTAGTTTTACTGTTTGAACAGGGGGGGTGGGTACGTAACAAAATGACGTCATAAACAGGTTAAATTAAGCAAGTATGTCTGTTACGTGTTTATAACCACGTTAAACATTTGCCATAAAGCCAAATCATAGAGTTTTTTGTTTCATTAAGTTATTTTACTTATTGACAAATAGGGGTTTAGATTAGCGCGTTTCAGCTTTCGCATAATCAAATGTATTATTGGTTGCATAATATAATATTTTAAAAGCAATTCGTCGATTGAGTTTTAGTGCGTTCGCTCGCCTCGTTGTTTCAGACTAATCTATAACTGTCAGTCTTGCGGGCAGTGTTCGCACGCTCTGCGAAACAAACCACTTAATTTTCTGGCATCTGACTCCCGCTGCAAATTAGTCTTAAATGGCCGCAGTAATCTTAAAAGAGTGCCGGCCAGTCTTATTGGCCAAATACGACGCAACTTTCGTGTTGCCCTATTGGCTATTTCTTCCTATGCGTATTGGCTATATACATGTCGTTTCTTAGCGGTTTTTCGCGCTGTGTTGAGGCGATAGCAGCGGCAATAGGCCGTGTCTGTAACAGTAACTTCGAAACAAATATAGGTTCATTAATGCTATTTGACAACCTTTTACTTCACATTGTAACAATATACTTTTGATTGGTATTTTAGTTGTGGTTTTGACAGGTAGCATATCTAGCCAGAAAACTTCGCCAACCAATGAGAACTCACACGGTTGCGACCCGCCGGGCAACTGTGGGGGGTGAGGGGCCAGGCCCCAGTACACAAGTCGCGGTAGGGCGCAACAATGCCTAACCTAAATCGAGTCTACAACGCTGCTTTAGCCTAATGCAGTTAATGTCTGTTCTAATTGGATTTTTGAGTTTAACAATTACTTTTGAGAAATTCAAAACTGGTGTAAAGCTGCGTCTTTTCAGTATTCCTGTGTTTTTTTTAAAACATATCCCCCTCATGCAACACCCCTGTATTTGTGGTGCTACTGACCGGCTCCGATCGATAGAAGTTGCGAGCCGACGCCGAGAACCGAGCAGAAGAGCGACTTGAACTTGGGGGGTCGGAACACGTCAGAGTGGATTATCTTCCAACCGTTGTCGTCGTCTCCAAAGTCTTCTTCTTCATCAACTCTGTTCAAATAAATCGTAATTAACAGCCTCGTTTGTTGCAGCATTTTTACTCCGGTGCCGACTGCATCCCAGTCACAAATGCTGATAACTATTAAGATATTTTCTTGAAAATATGTATGTATCTAAATCTTGTTTGTATAAATTATCTAAGTGGTGAAAATTATTGTTACAGATAGTTCAGTTGTGTTTAACTGCTGTTTCTTAGAGTTTTATCATGCGTCTCAAAACGGGTCTTCAGCTCAGGGTTTAAAAATGTGGTATTGTTGATATTTTATAGGACAAAACTATTTGAGTAAAACTACATTCGATCTGTTATTTGAAAACTGAAGAAGTGCTATTAACATAATTTTTAGATTGGTGGTTTGTACTGCTCAACTATTGGTTTACATTGTTTTCTAGTCAATTTTTCCCTAACAAACAGTACAGACAATGCCTGCGACCAACAGGTTGCAAACCACTGGGGCACAACTTTAAGCAAATGTTGCATCCAGTATGTTACTCGGGTTTCAAAAGTTTTCTCGCAAACATGTCGGCGGAGTAATGTCACTAAACAAAGGCGGAAACCACTAAAGGTTCAGATTTAAGTAAAACACACTTTTTGCACATTCGCACATTCGGGCAAAAGCATATAAAATGTTGTTCCCAGGCATAATATTAATTAAATATTAAACGCACACACTTGTTGTATCTTGTGAAGTCGCTTTTTAGAACCCTCGTGAGAATCACGACAACAAAAGCCATAAGAAGTGAAACCAGGATCACAGAGTTGATGATTGACAGCCAGTGGATCTCAAGTGACTTCGGGAAAAAACTATAAAATATGAAATATATTAGAGATAGACCGATATATCGGTTTACCGAAAATATCGGCCGATATTTGGCTTCTATCGATATATCGATATCTGTAAATGTGAGCTGATACTTTAGTATGAAAATATGATATAAATTTTCCTGTAGAGCAAACAAATTACCCTTTTTTTAACAAAAAAAAAATTGGGTTTTAGTATCACACCAAGTTAATATGCAAAATATTAGTTTAATAATTAATAAAGGTATGTAATCTAAAACGTTATTTGGATTTTATTTTCAATTTATTCAAATTTTGAACATTTCTTAGGTATATAAACAAAATCGGTATCGGTATCAGGTATCAGTTGACAAAATTGTAAAAAATCGGGTAACAGTATCGGTCAAAAAGTTATATCGGTCGACCCCTAGAATATATAAATCAAAAGTAGTTTCTGATATTCAGGACTGAGAAGTAAACTCGTATTTTCAGCGAGCATGACGTCATATTTCACTAAAAATCTTGAATAGCCATTAAAAAGGAGTCGGCATCTATAACCTTTACAAAATTGTCTTCCTCAGTTTATTTTTGCATCCTAAATACTTTTTCATTAATAACCTTGATAATCATAAATTAGCTTTATCAAGAAATTATGCCGCTTGCAAAAAATCTCACGCCTGAATTCCAACAGTCGCGCTCGAACCTGTAATCCTTGAGCAGCTGGTTTCGCTTGGCCGGGTCGACCTCGCTCTTGGTCCACTTGACGTCGTACTTGAAGGTGACCTTGAAGGGAGCTTCAGTGTCAAGCGAAACGGGGTCGTGACCCAAGGTCGTTACATTCGCCGACACGATCTGAAAACAAATGACAAAGATGGCGACTGGTTTATCATGTTAGGTTCAAATCATACTTGGCTTTTGCTTTAAGATCAGTGTTTCTTAACTTTTTCCGTGCTGCAGCCTTTTCAAATTACCAAACCACGGTAATGTTATTTTTATACAAGTAGCTGATAGAACAGTAAGACAACATCGAAATGTGAGTTACAATGAGCAAATAATAAATTAGAGTGATTCAACTAAATGTTTCTTAAAACAAAATGTTTCTCTTCTCTCCTTTGTGTAAAAAAAATATTAAAACTGCCTAAGCAAAGATAACTTTAGGTTAGGAGAATTAAATAAAGCAGGTAGGTGACCTACGGCCCAAAAATGTAATTATTCGGTCAATTACCTCTTTTACAAACTGGGCAAAAGGGCATTCCCCATAATTTTTGTTTATTTTAACTATCTAAATATATATTAAACACTTTGAAGTGAATTTTTTTAAACAAGTAGTTTGTTAGCGTTTTAACTTTTAAGCGAATCTTTTCAGCCTAAAGGCACCTACATAAACGGGAACTGTCAACTAAAGAGTTTCTCGCACTTTATTGCACTCCGCACTAGTTCTTGCAACCAATAATTATTAAAGTTAATTTCAAGAGTTTAACAGGCTATTTAAATTTACACCACAAACTAGATTAACAATTAGATTTATTGCGTTTCCCTATTAAAATATTTTAATGCACCTTTTTGTTGTGATCATGGATGATGCTGTTCCTCGAATTCCAAATAAAACAAACATTAATTTTGTATAAATTTAGGCGAATAAACTTTTTTCAAATGCAAAAAAATCTTAGGTCCTCCCTTGATTAACAGTTGTAAAAATGAAATGCTGAAACCACAAAAATATTCGAATGTATTCTGGCCCGCCAAGACCTTTCTGAGTTTGGGTGAGGCCTGTGATGGGAAAAGTAAGCCTAATTTATTACCTTGTAGTTGTTGTTATATCGGTTCCAATTACCCAAAATAAACGGCAAAATTGGGTTTAAATTAAGAAGCAGTGTTTATTACCTTGTCATTGTTGTATGTGAATGTGAAGGTTAGGTGATTGTAAAGGTAGAGTTTATGAACATGAGGAACCGTCAGGAAACTACTCTCTTCAAACCGACCGACAAAACTCCGCATCTGGAGGTCATCAGCTACCATCTCGAAGTAGTACAACTCCTCAACCGCTTCACGCATATGCTCAAGGTCGCTCTGCTGCATTGTGACATCACACAGCTCGTCATTGGCTGTGTCGACCTTGAACTTGACCTTGTAAGTAGAGTATGCCATCCTGTCTCCGTCGAGGACTTCCCCAAGTGTGAGCGACTTGTGCTTAATAGTGTCGGGTCGGCACACCGGCAGCGAGTAGTAGTGGTACGTCTCATGGGGGTTGAAGTACGGACCGACCTTGTTGACGAAGATCTCAACCGCGTCGCCCTCCTGGTACGTTTGCATGGCAACCACGGTTGTCACGGCAACACACAACAGGATCAGCTTGAACATGTTTCGAGTCGTTAGCAACCGAGCATTTGTTTGACAGTAATAAACCTAAACACAAAATTTCTCTTTTGAAACTTGGAAACTAGTATATTTACTAGTACATCATAAATACTTTGAGAAACTTTTTTTATTTTAACGTTATAAACTTAAAGCCCTTAATCTTGCATTATTTTTCATGTTCATGTTTTAAGGTAAATATTACAATTCAATAAAAAAAAAGGGTTTTGCAAACACAAGTATTAAATCACTAAACTTGTTTTAGTCTGCAACAGGTTATATTTAATCAGTTGCAATACAATTGTTGTGTGTTTAGACAAATGAATATTTATGCATTGAGCATTGTGCTTTGTAAGTTTTTCAAGTTTTGATTTTTCTCCCCATCCATGCTTAATACATACACACGCAAAATAGAAAAGTAAATAATGTTACCGGATTTGGGGAAGAATTAGCCTTGAACCACAAGTGGTTATAAAAAGAGACCGACCCTTTTTAGCAATATACGAGTTTGAATACGCGAAGAAAAAAAAGTTGCGAGAAAATAGTCCTATAAATACAATTGCGATTCACTGCACTAACAGTATGGAAAAGGCTATTGGCCTGGCAAGGTCGTTACCGAAATTTAAAGTGGTAACTGATCGATTTACAATATATATATGGAAGAATGAGTTAGGCCTAGAAGTTGGAAATTTAAAGTAAATGGCTTTAGCAATAAATCATATTGCAATTTTGCAGATTACAGTAGTGCAAATTTGAAATTCAGTAAATGGTCAAGCCAGGCAAATTGCTCTTCCATTCAGTATTAATAATAAGTAGCGATATAACGCGTTTTTTTAGATGTAATCCATTACTTTGTAAAAAAAACAAGAGAAAAGGGCGCTCTTTCGCTATTGTACGTAAAAATTAATAAAAAATTTTTTTTCTTTAAATGCCGCTAACTCATATTGTTTGGGTTAGGGTGCGGGTTAGCGTTTGGTTGAGGGTGGGTCAAGTTATTATTAATAATAAACATAATATTACTTGACCCACCCAAACCCTAACCCAAACAATATGCGTTGTGGTATGCGGTATTATTATTTTTTTTTGCTCAACTTTTCACGTACAATAGTGAAAGAGCGCCGAGAAAAGTAACACTGTAATTCATTTAAGCTTTTTCTGAAAAGTTGGTGCTGGTCTAATCCTGCCATCTTTTTTACAGAACGAAAAACAGGAACAAAACCAGTGACCCACTCCAACCAAAACGTAAAACACGCACTCTAACCCAATTAACGTTAGCAATATAAACATCCTGACGAAAATGTAGAAGGATTCTAGACCAGCGCCAAAAATATAACATCGTCCTATTAACTAACCCTCAGTAAATTTATCCATTATAAAAATGTCTTAAAAAAAAATTAAATTTAATCAGGTAAAGGCAAAAATTGCATTTAACTAGCTTACATGAACCTAGTAACTTCTAATATTAACAAATCACAAATAAATGTTTTCATTAAACAAAAAAATATCTGTCGTTAAATATTTAAGAAATGTAAGAAAACTAGTGAAGTGTAAAGTAGGCTTTTCTGCAAAGCAACGAAAAAATAGAATGCTTGGAACTATCAAGTCAAATCACTTAGAGAATGAAACACTAACATCGTATAAATCAATTTTTTAAGTTTTTTTTATTTGTTTTATTATAAAAACTGAGAAATTATAAGAACAAATTTAAAACCTCCTGAAAAACTTGACGTCATAAGTGCCAAACTACGTCATCTCATATGCGTAGCAGACCGTGACCTTACACGTAATGCCCAGATTTATTTTCTAAAAATAGGGACAAACTTGACCTTGGTATTTACAAAGAAGTTATTTGTGTTCAGATTAGTTTATGTAACGCCGTTGTAAAAAACAAGGCCTTGTTTCAGGGTTAGCTTATTTGAATTTAATTTTGCACTATTTATCAATTACAAGGCAATAATTTTTAAGCTCAACCTGACAGAAAGCAAAGATGAAATCAACACGAAATTATACAAAACGCAAAAAATATTTTTTTATTCCTGTGGCGTTACGGAAATCGTTACGGAAACCTTTAGAGTAAATTATTTTTTACCATAGCTACATTGTTCCGCTTAATTATAACGAGTTTAACCTACCTACTTATTAAATGGCGATTTTTCCCCTTTTATTCAAGTTTTCAATAGTTCAAAAAATAATCGTGTGTTGTGATTGTATATTTTGTTACATATCAAACATGGCTCCAATGTTATAGTTTATAGCAAGTTTATTTTCAAAATTTTCGGACGCCACAAAGTTTTATTTAAACGTCACAAAATTTCCATTTGAACGTGACGCCATAAAAGCAGCCTTGATGTTTTATGTCATTTTGTTCCAGTTTGGAGATGTGTTACTTTCAATAGAAAGACTACTTTACTAGATTATAGATAGAAAACTGCATTTTGAAAATAGTCAGTCTACAATTACATAAAAGTGAAGAAAAATAGTCGGAAAAAAGTTAATTTGTATTTTATCTAGTTTAAAGTAAAGTTTAAAAACTACCGTTTTTTTAATTATGGTTTCAAAAAAAAAGGTATTATTTATACTAAACACGGAAACATTCCGCGCGCTACGTAAAGGTGTTCCAGGTGGTAGCCTACGCAAGCTGCTTTTAGTTGTCAAACATTCTTATCGGGAAATTACTAATCATGTTGCGGTTTTAATATGTTATATTCTCTCTTTGCCATATTTAATGTCGCCAGTGGAGGTTATAGTGGGTATATTGTTTTATGACGTTAGTTAGTTAGTTAGTTAGGGGGTTGGGAAACATGGTTAGGAACCACTGGTTTAAATCTCATCAAGAAGGTGGCAGCAGTTTAGCTTCTCAAAGTGTGGTGCACGTACCACTAGTGGTGCGCGAGAGCAGCTTACAGATGCGGAGAAAATAAAAGGTGAGACACAGGACGGATGGATTCTTGCGAATCACCTTCATCTTGGATTGAATTCTGTGCGCTGCTGCAAGTTCTCTTGAATTTTGGTGGATTTGATTATCTTTCTGCGCTCTGTAAGTGATAGATTGTGTTGATTTTTGTTGGGTTTAAACGAGATCATTATTTAAAAACACAACAAGTTAATGGAGTTAAGACGTACGAGAATTTTTCAAAAAAAGATACCAATGCATTGGATTACAAACAATGGATCAGCTTCGATCCGGTGTCACCAGACAACTATGGTTTTAATTTTTTTTTTTTTTTACCAGACAACTATGGTTTTACTTCTTGGTTGGATTGAGCAAATAAGGTTCCTATAGCGGTTAAAAACAAACCACTGGTTCGCAAATACCGAAGAAAATGTTTTGTAAAAGTTTAGGTAAATTTAGAGCAACAACAAAATACATGGATTTGCATTATTTTGTTTTAATTGCGAAAACTATGCTTGAATCAATATTTTGTTTAAAAATGGCAAACGGTATTTAAAAATCGAGTTAAAGGTTTTGGGGTTATTGTTATTGTGAGGTCAGATTAAATGTCAACAATAGTCACTGTTACGTCACGAGTGGCCATTCTTTCTCTCGAGTGACAAAACAAACAAACCGCTTTGGGTCGCGGTCGTCCAAAGTTGTTGTTGTAGCCGCGTGAGCTTCGCTCGGGAAAGTATTTTCGTTCAGCGACAATTTGAAGCAGCTTTCTTCGTTTTTTTAACCGTTTCTTTCTTTCAAGTTAATCAATAGATTTACAGGAAGTAAACTTAATAATCAACTGTGAATAGTCTTTATAAAATATTAAGGAATTATACGAAAAGTATTTTTACTAGACGATGTGCGCGAGGTTACTATGTGTCAAGGCTACTCCGTTATAAGGTTACTATGGGTCAAGGTGCAACTTTATCAATCAAGGTTACTATTGGTCAATGTTACTATATGTTAAGGTTAATATATGATAACTCTCATCTGTTTTAAGGTTACTCCGTGTCAAGGTAAATGTAGTCGTTCAATTTCTGAATCATGACTTACAAGTGTTTGGCGATTTTTTTTATTCCGATCTTGATCCTGTACTAACCACAACGCATAAGCAAGGCCGGATCTTGCCGTTGGAGGCCAAACGCACCTACACCTGTCATTAAAAAGAAATATAGCAAACTTGAGTTCAACCGGGGCACTATTGAGGCCTGAGTCGACTGACCAACTCCAACTATTTCATTAAACACTAAGACACCATAGAAAATTCGACTTTGGGATAAAAATTTCTGTGGTTACCCCATTCCCTTGGTACCCTAAGCACGTGCTTATTTAATCCAGCCCTGCTCCCATAAAGGATCAATTATTCTGTAACAATCAAAGTTTGTTGCATAGTAGTAGTACCACCAAACAACTATTAACGAACAAAATTTGCGATTTCCAATCTCACCAATCGTTTGTTGGCCTTGAACATTGATCTAATTAGTTTTAAGCGCAACTTCTTTTAAATTGTAACTGATAAAGTTAGCCAAGGCACATTTTTTGAGTTTTAGTGATAGTACCGGTAGTCAAAGATTTTGTGTACAGCAAGTATTTTGTATTTTTTCCTTTGTATAAAGTTGTATTTGGGTGTCCTTATTATTTAAAGCAAAGGGGTTCGCAAGGTGATATTTTAAAATCATTAGGTAACCAATGATATCAACAAAAGTGCAACAGCTGAATATAATTGCAACGTTTTCACCAAACCGACATAATTAGGCTGAAAAGAATCAGTTAAGTTGTAGCAATTCGTTATAAGGTTGATGGTGAGCAGGCGCATACATTATTCGCGCAACTGTTTGAGGAGCAAACCACAGAATATCGCCGTGGTAAGTATACATCGCCTGTCATTGTTAGCAAATAGTCACCGTTCCGCGAGCTTAAGCGGTGCCCTTTGTGATGTAACAAAAAGACCCTCGAGATATTCGCCAAGTGCCGAATATTTGCCAGCAGTCATAATAGGCTAAGTGACGTCATAATGAGCCCGCGCGACGCCCTGTATTTTGGTGGATTTCAGGCAGAAGTGAAGCAAGTCAATGTTGCATTGGTTTAAGATGGAAAAATGTGTCACGAAAGTTCTCTATTTAACACTATTGTATCAAAATATGGTATTTGGAAAAAAAAACTTATTTTTTATTTTTTTGAAGTTAGATGTTTAGATACGAAGTTCATGCTGGAGGAAAAAATGTTGGTTGTTTTTACTAAATACAGTTTGTCGAGGTGATTTATTGTTTGAAAAGATTTAAAGTTTGCGCTCGACATAATGTGTGTGAAAGCCAGGAAAAGTTTACAAACTCCTTAACTGTATTTTCATTGATTTTTGTTGCATGAAAAATTAAGGTCATTTGGTTTGCGTTAATTTTAACAAGAATTTTGTGTGAACTAAAATATGTATTTTTGTTAGTTTGCCATGACATTTATAAGAGAATAATTACCATTTAATGTTTGTGTTGATTAAATATCACTTATTGCACAAATTTTACATGTATATTGGCAACATAAAAGTTAGGTCAATGTTTTGTGGCTTTGTGGTAATTATTTGAAATTTACCTTTTCAACGAAATTTTCGCTTAATATTTAAAATAGACAATTATTTTTTTTATATTGATCCAACGTTGTTGTTAATTTTGCTAAATTTGCGTACCGCTATATCATATTTTTAGGCAAAATTAGACTGATTTTGCAAAAGCAATTACGAGAAGTTAAGAAAAGAATATAAGTCTATTTTCGCCCTGATTGGAACGTGCCCGGCTAGCTCAGTCGGTAGAGCGTTGGACTCTTAATCCAACGGTCGTGGGTTCGAGCCCCACGTTGGGCGCACTTATTTTGGACAACTCTTAGTTTGTTTTATTGCTTATTAAAACTGGAATATTAGTTGTGCACATTAATGTCCAGTTCGAGTTATTTCTACTCAAGCCTATTTCCTTTATAAAGATGAAACACAGTCAAAACTAATTGTTTTTCAACTGATCGTCACTTTATTGAAGCTAACTACAGTTTATGTTGCATATAGTTTGTATTTCTTTTGTTACATAATAATCAAGAGATACCTTACAAGTGTCGCCTGGAACTTAATAAGAATTTAAAGTTGCAATCGGTAACCTGGTTATATCAAGTGGATTTACAATTAAAGTTTGGTGACCCTTAGGGCAACGGTCAGTAAACCTTTCATGATTCAGGGGTCAGCAACTTATCTAAAAAAGGGGGGTAGTTATAAGGAATGGCGACCGTTTCCCGTTTAAAAAAGTTGGGTCAAACTTTACTGTAAGATTAAAAAAAATTAGACAAAAAGTACAAAAAATTTAAAGTAAAATTTTTGTTTCGTTTTAAACTTAAAAACGTAACTTTTGCATTTGCATCCTAGGATACAAACAATTTTTGCATTTGCATCCTAGGATACAAACAATTCTTTATTAAATCCGGTATGTGAGCCTTTTTTGTTTGTTAACCTTTCATTTGGAACCAAAGACAGCATTATCAAATAAAAGCACACTGCACAACAATGTTCTTGTGGTAAATCTGGGCGCACACAGCACCAATTCCACTTGAAACTGTAATTATTGCGACCGATATTTTTCGAGCGCACTTAATCACTCGATTGATGATTGTTTTGTAACAACCGAGTGAATGTTACTACAACAATCGACTTGATTATTGTAATCGATTCTAGAAATACTTGTTTGAAGTTGTTGAACAAAAATACGCAGAAATTTAAAAACTTGAGCTGTTTTTCGAACCTACTGTGAAAAAAACATTTCTGTTCGGAAATAAGTCACTGATTACAAGCCAGTTTCATCTACAACACTTCGTTCAGGTTGCTAAAACTCTAATTTCTAATGGAGTTTATTTATGATTGATGAGTTGTTAATATATTGTGGTTGTATGTTAGTTACAAGGGCTACAGGCAGTGGTTGGATTCAGCCGGCTCGCACCGCTTCTATAGAACCATCTCACGACATTTTATGAGATCAGCAAACCGGTTAGCAGCATTACTGGTTACTGTCAACCGATTTGCAAGAGATCCAAGTAGTTCACGTGTTTTTTTCAAAATGTGCAATGTTCAAGTTCCCAAGTAACATAGTGTTAATTTTATAATTGTAGTAATTTTTCTTTGTGATAGTTTGTCTGAAAATGGCATTGTTGCGTCGTAAGTACAAGTCATGAGACGACTACTGCTTTTTTTGGTGTGGCTGTTAGCAGTGATGGCCGATCTGCCGGTTCTAACCTTACGCTGGAACCTGGGGTTGCATCCTATTATTGCAACTACCTTAATTATTTGCCGAAAAATTTGACTTTTTGTAACAGAACCGGCTGAAAAATATGACTTATCTTATGTGATAGAACCGGCTGACAAAAAAATTGAATCCCACCACTGGCTACAGGTGTAATAAAATGCTTTGTTTTAATTGGTTACGGCAGTGTTATGTAAGAATCGTTCAAAATCTGAGGTTTGCTCAATTAGCCTCTTACAGCTCTTAGTGAAGGACAACAAAAATTTAAATGATATTTTCCCTATACATTACGTAGGGTCGATGAGTGTTGTTTCGCTTCCGTTTGACATTATAGCAAGTTATACTTAATGAAAATTCTTATTAGGATGCCACAATCTATTTATTATTTCTGAGGGGTGTCGCAAGTATTTATAAGGGGTGTCGCAAGTGATCATGCCTTTTAGAGGCCCTAATCTTAACCCGAGCCCCCCAAAAAGGTTGGTAACCACTGACGTATTTCATACAAGTCAAACTATTGTAAGATAGCATTGGAACTCACTATTCCTGCACAATGTGTCCAATAACGTCAATTTAAAAACATTTGTCAACGCCAATAAGCACAATTATCCCCCATAAGTTTGTTTTTTGAAACTAGCAATAATTATGAATACGACACAATTAGCATTTTCTGTCAATATAATTTGTGTGTTATTGTTAGTGTATAATGACTCATGTCAATCCTTTTCAAATGTCTTGTTTACAACACAGATTGTTATACAGCAATTTTCTTTAAACAATCCCTGTGGTTTCTCTAAAAGTTGTGAAATCCGAGATAAATATTATTTATTGAATAACTCCGCGGGCAACAATTACTATAAATGAGTTACTTTGGTTGTTAGTTGTCATCAATTAGGTCGAGCAGGAATGATTTAATTGTTTTTTGATGTTTCAACACTTATTTTGTTGTTGCTTTAGCATGACAGAATCATACTATTTCTATGTTTACTAATCTTGTACAAAAATTGTCCATTTCGTGAATTTCAAGCTTTTTTTAGTTCGATATGAGATGCAAGTCGTTTACCGCAGTTCAACATTTAATTTGTAAATAAACCACAAATTGTTAACCAATGGTCGTAAATTTCTGGATCGTTGGAATTTATCGACCAACCGCCGTCGCCATGACAACCAACAAACAATGGCTCCGAACAATGGGAGCACTGACCAGTAAAGATCACCTGTGACGTAACAGTAGAATAACAACGCCTTCATTGTTACCGTTTGTCGGAGGCCATTATAAATATAAGCAGGCTGTAAATTCTTTATTTGTTAAATTTCAATTTGTTTGTAGAAAAAACGCACATTGTTACGTCACTTTTATTGTTTTTTTACAAAATTTATTTTTACAGGTGAATCAGCCGCTATTATGACGTTAACAAATAACTAAGTTCTCCAATTGTCTGGAACAACTGGTACTATGACGTCACTATCGATACAATCGCAATCGAGGCGCAAGAGCGACACCCAACGGACGCCGGTGATGTTGTCCACGTGTTGGCGCCAGAGACAAAGATTGTTAAACAAAAGAGGTTATTACGTCATAATACATTTGGTTCGAGAAAATGTTTTCGTGGTTGAACAACTTGCTGATTGAATATAAAAATAAAAACTTAATATTTCGATTGAAACGATGGATCAAGGTAGAAGCATAAGCCAGTGTTTCCAACCTGCGGGTTTTTGCGGGTCGCCATAACTCACCACATTCCTGCTGTTTTATTACGATTTATGTACTTCGTTTTCCTTACAATGACGTCACACTAATAAACTGAGTGCAGAGCGAAAACAAGCTTTCGTTTCTTTCACATAAAATTGCTGCTTGTAGCTGAATCAGCTAACGAGACATTTCATAAACTTCAGTTTCTCTGATTTAGCGCGGCGAATGTCGCACTTTCGCAAATGTTACGACATTCTTTCAATATTTTCTAATAATGTTTAAAATTTCACAATTTTTTCACGATTTGTAGAAGAGCGCAGTAGCGACACCAAGCGACTAATCGTTCCTTGCGAGAAGCGATTAAATCGAAGAAGCCATTGTTTGGAAACAATCGAAACAAAGCTTTGGAATCCAGAAGAACAAAACAAAAGGTAAAATATTTATGCATACGTCATAAGCGATGACGTCACAAACCATGTGTCTCGCAGGTCAGACACTAGCGGCAGTAAAGCGCCACCGGTGTTCTGGGATCAGAGTTTGAAAAGTACAAGTATACCGATGACGTCACGCAACATGACATCACACAGCATGACGTCACGTAATATGACGTCACTGCCGCGTTTGTCGAGGAGCGCCGAGTCGGTTTGGGAAATCCCCGTTCGGTACCCGCGCGGTCAACAAAGACCCACGACAATTGTTTCCGCGCATCAAGCCTTTGTGTTACGTCACAAACAAATCGTGGAAGCGTCGCGACGCCGGGAATTCACCTGGCCTCAATTATTACGTCACAACACTACGCCGCGGTGTTACTATGACATCACAATCCCTAAAGCGCGGCAAAAATGCGAGGACTGGTTCCGCTCTTGGGTGGAAGAATGACGTCACATAACGTCACACAGAAAAACACCATGACGTCATATTATTATCACGGTACATTGTTGTTGTTGTTTACTGCTCGCAATAAATCAAAGTTTTTTAAATTTGAGTGGAAAGACAAAAATAAAGGAAATAATTTATTCGGCGCGAAATTTCGAACAGAGTTGTTTGTCGATACTATTATGACGTCAATATAAAGCGCGAATAACAATGGTGGCGCTAAAATAAACACTGCAGTGAAACTTTAAAAGGTTTAAAATCAATAATTCGGCCACAAAGTGGATTATTTACTTGATTTATGTTTCGGCTGAAGTTTCCTGGAAAAAACATAAATTCAAAAGAAGAGAAAACGCAAAAAAATACGAAATATTTATTTACTGCAGAAATTAACTAAAGTTTGGCACCGGACTGCCAAAAAAAAAAAACGCAAAGATTCTTGAACGCAAATAAAAGCAGCAAAACTTCGAGCTTTTGGGGAAAGTTAAAACTCGACGCTACAGTGCTTACAACTAAGCGATCCATGAGGGGATTCCCCATAAAACGGGGTCCAACGGAACCCACTTTTCAAGAAATCGCCGAAATGTGGGGTCTGTGAAGCAGGGTTCAGATTCGGTCCCGGTCGAAGCAGAGTTTATTTTCTAGACTGGACTTTAATCGGTTTGAACCGACTGCGCAACCCTGGTTTGTGCGAAACTGAACCCATAATACTGGTTCAACTTATGGGGAAAAAGAATGCAGGTTCCATTTATGGTTAAACTCCACAATAAGGGGCACACATCTGGGGAAACTCCCCTGAATGAGGGGCACACTTACGGGAAAACCCCATAATACGGTGCCATTTATGGGGCTTCCCCAAAACACGGTGCCCACTTATCTATCAGAAACCCCTCCAAATATTGGGTTAATTTATGGGAAAAAACCTAAATTCGGGGTAAATTTATGGGAAACCCCCTGAAACGAGGGGTCAACACTGAACTGTGGGGCGAAGGTTCAAGGTTTACCCCGAATTCGGGGTAAATTTATGGGAAACCCCCTGACACGTGGGGTAAACACTGAGGTTAGGGTTCAGTGCGGAGAAGCGAAGTAGAAGTTCTTGACCTGCTCTATCTTCTTGCACCACTTGATGGCGTTGTTCGTTTTGTCGATGAGGTGGTACGTCCGCTTGGGTGTGTGGATTAGAAACACTCGGAACGACTTCGGTTCCGTCCACAACTCGGCCGACCAGGGGACTTCCCCCCGGACCTCCATGTTGCTGGGGTCGACGTAGATGAGCCGGGGGCCCTCGACCAAAAGGAACTCACGAAGTTTGACCGAAAAGCCCCGCCGCTTCTCAAGCTGGCCTGCCATGACGAAAGGGGGTAAAAATCAACAAACTGGGTTAAACAGAATGAAAATAATCAATTTGGCTTCTTATAATCATAAGAAAAAAAGTTCCGGTTCTGGTGCAGTCTGACTCCGTGATTTAAAACATATTTTTAAAAGTATTTTTTTGCACCAATTTCTTGAGTTATATCGTTGATTCTTCAGCCGACATAGCAGCCAGCATTCTGCCATACTGGGTAAAAGTAATTCAAAATCTAATTAGTTAATTATTAAAATAATAACTCATTACATTTTTTGTGAATTACTGGTCATACTTCTTTTTAAGATAAGTTTTCCTTTCGCGAAGTAATCCCACTCGGTTCGTTGCTGAACAGCGAGCCACTTCTGCTTGTCGACCTTTCCCAAGTGAAGGTCAAGTCCAAAGCCTGTGACATCATCGGGGTTACTCTGGGTCAACTCCTCGTAATTGGGGTTACTGTGGGTCAGATCTTCACAAGACTGCAAAAGTAAAAACAAAACTTGGATTGCGATTTTGAAGTCAAATACATTTGATTTGTTGACTGCAGTTCAATTACTAACCCTTATGCCTGGCTGGTACTTAAAGGTGTTAACCAACATTTAATAATAAATTCTTGTAAAAGTTTTGAATGAAATCCACGCATAATACTAAAGAAGGCGACAATGGATCGGTTTCTTTTACAAAAATACATGATTTAACTGTTGGTTTCTTCTAAGACGGCTTTATTAAACATTCAACAACTGAATACCTGATTAAAAATTTCCCAACTATTATTCAAACATAGAATGCACATACACCGACCCCTTTTTTCTGCTGCGCTTCCGAAAATTGTTTCTTGAAGTCGTTGATGATTGACGCCTGGTCGATGTTGTCGATTATCTCCGTTACTTCGGCGCTCTCATCATCGTCCGAGCTGTCCTGCGACTGTTTGTAGACTAGCATCTGTTCGGGGGCATCGGCCTCGTGCAACTTCGACCAATCGGTGCCGGCAAAAAACTTATGTCCCATGAGCGCTTCATACCCACCACAGGAGGCGCTACCAAGCCGCTGCATGGGGTCGAGCTGGAGTAACCTTGAAATTAAATCCACGGCGTCTGGGTCAAGGTCGTCGGGAAGGTCGTACTGGCAGCTCAATATTTGCTGGAAGGTCAAATACTCGTTGGGGGCTTGGAAGGGGTATTTCCCCACTAGCATCTGGTAAATGATGCAGCCGAGCGCCCAAAGGTCAGAGCTCACGCAAGCTTTCTTGTCCTTGAGCAGCTCGGGGGAAACGTACTGCGCCGTGCCGACAAACGACGACGTCCGGGGCAGGTCGGCCGACTCATCCGCTGGAATCTCCTTGGCCGTCCCAAAGTCTGTGACCTGGATTTGCATCCGGTCATTGAAAAGTATGTTCTCCGGCTTCAAATCACGGTGGATTATGTTGAGTGAGTGTAGGTGTTGTAGCGCTGAGACGATCTGAGCTGAGTAAAACTGAGCGCAACTTCGATCAAACTTTCCTGCAAAAATACAACAGCTTTAAGAAACATATTATCACAAATGTACGGCCTTTCGTGGATTTCATCCTTTTTGTAAGGTTTTAGTTTTGCCTGACATTTTTGTTGTTGTAAAATTGCTATACAAGAATTGGATGACAGGCAGGTGACAGCTACAAACGGACTTTTCTGAAATACACCAAATTATGACCTAAAGAATTGTGTTTAGCAATGACGGACATATGTGTAGATGTTGAAAGATATTTAAATATTTTGTCAACAAAGACTTTGTCATTATATGTTGTCAAATGTTTTTGTGAAATCAATTCAACATTTAAATACTTTTAAAATAAAATTGGTATGTTTACAAAAACCTATAATTGGACCTATGCTTTTTGAATATAATAACGAAAGAATCTTGTGAACAATAAACATTTTACCGAGTTCTTTTATTTTTTCTCGTAATTCTCCTTTTCTTGCGACGCTCAAACCGAAGTAAAGTCGTTCCGTATCTTGGAAAGTGAAAAAGAGTTTCACAAAAAAAGGATGGTCGAGGCGACTCAGCACTTTTTTCTCACGTTCAACCTGGAAAAAATATGACGAGTCACAATTAAACACTTTGCCAATAAAACCACAAAATCAAATAGTAAGAGTTTAAACAAATTAACACTTGTTTTACACAGATAAAGACAGCAAAACATTTCACCTGTGGAACTTTTTTCTCCTTAATAATGTGTCGTTTTTCTAGAATTTTCATCGCATATTCGACCCCTGTTGTTTTCTCACAAGCGAGTCGTACGGTCGAGTACGAACCCTCGCCCAAAGTTGGACCGAAGCGGAAATCTTCGCGCTTCTTTTTTGTCACTTTTTTTGGCGTCTGTTCTCCCTTCTCTCCATTCTCAGCCATCACTAACTAAACTTAAAACTTCTGCAACATCCAACAAGTTTTAAGCAAACTTGTTGGTAATATACACAACTCACAATAGAATTGACCTTACAGAAGTTATTTGTTTTAAGTAGTAAAAGGCAATAAAAAGTAGGTAACATTTTTGAACATTGTGTTGAAAGTGATTAGAGATTTTTCTACAAGTTCACAAAATGCTTCCTACTTCTTTATCAGCTTTAAAACCTTCAACCATTTTGCTGCAAAGGAATTGTAAGAATATGTACAAAAAATGGTCTTAATTTTACCAAAATATATAAATGCAAGAATTAGACATTCGTGAGTAAAGCAAGCTTCCAAGCAAAAAAGGGGAACAACCAACCTTTTCTATTTACAATTCACTCAAGTCAACTTAGAAAAGTCAGCACAATTATTTGGGTTGGGTTGTTACCTAATGGTCAGAGATAATGTCTTACATCAAAGACACTGTAGGTCAGTGGTTGCCAATTTGTGGTGTCACTAGTGGTGGGCAAATACTATTTTATGTTCTCTTTATGTCACTTTAACACCTCTGGCTAGCGAGGTTTTTATGATCATTTTTTTGGCTATAAATTTGAAACCAGGTTGTACGCAGCGGCAGAAAATAGCCGGTAGGTTGTTCAAGGCAAAAAATGTTTAAAAACACTTCTATAGAGATCTTTTTAGAATAAAGAAGGGCTACAGAGTGAGTTAAAAACGAGTTGGACTCTGTCTGTACGAAGTACAGAGTCAGTTCCAACTCTGAATCCAAAAGAAATTAAAACCATCGCCCAGCAATAAAGAAACAGGTTTGATAATTGTGGTTTTAAAGCAGTTATTTACTCGGTCAATTAACGAAGCTTTAACTAATTCACTCAGTTCTTAATAAAACAATTACCAATTCACAAAAGTGATTTTACAATCCTTATTAAAACTGCAGTGTGATTATGGTAAAGCAAAACATCAGGATTCTGGATTTATTAAGAAACACTACATAAATATATATATATTTTTTTTTGACATGTAACCTTTATTAGAATGTTCTATCAACAAGACAGCAGTTTCGTTCTTGTACTGCTAAATTATTTGGGTTAAGGTGAAAGTTTGGGTTTAGTTGAGTCAAGTGATATTATTATATTTATTATCCATACAATTACACTTTTTATGGCGCTGGTCTAGAATCCTACCACAACGTTAAATTAATTATTAAGCAATGCACCATACGTGGGTTAGGGTTAGTGTTTGGGTGTGGGTAGGTCAAGTAATATTGTTTCACACTATTACTGGACTCACCCAAACCCAAACTCTAACCGGCACCCTAACTCTAATAATGTTCGTTGTGGTAGGATTCTAGACGAGCGCCCTTTTTACAGCCCGTTTTGTTACTTTAAAAAAAAGTGTAAGATTCTATTCCAGCGCTGTTGTTTTAAGTAAGATGTTTCATATTGTCATTAAATTTATTTTTATTTGGTTTAGTCTTGTTAACTTAGTTATTTAGCTACTTTAACTACCCAGTTTATTCTTTGATCGAAATAAACTGAAATCTAAACGTTCTAGTAAATTTAAATCCTTGACAATATTCAACTAACAACACTTCCTAAAGTTCGTTTACGAGTCAGTATCTATACAACAAAGACAAAGTATTAATTGAACGTTTATAGCGAGGATAAACACTTGGAACAAAAGCCTTGAGGCAGAAAAACAACATTTTTGACAAAACAACATTTTTATCGAAAACAACACTTGTGGGAAACTTTAGCGCACAAATTTAAGTCGTTTTTGACACCAACACATTTTCCGTCTCTATTGTCACTTTCTGGTCGTTTTTCGTCTTTTAAATAAGTATTCTTCACTCATATATATATATATTTATGTTTATCATGGAAATTATGTTACTCAACAGGCGGAATCAAGTACGTATTCAAAATTTTTAGTTTATTTATAAAACAATTGACTACGCGAGCCATCATTTTTATAAGATCCGGGTTAAAATATTTGAAGAACCCCTGTATTATGGGGAACTCCAGTGGGGCATTATTATACAAGGAAAAATACTCCTAGAATAAATTTAACTTATTTCTGTGAGCTAGTTCAAAGAATATTTTTTACACCTCTCGCAAAAATTAATTATATCTTGTTTTCTCAGGGTTCCACCTGAGAAGACCGTTTTTACAAAGTCATGTAAAAAAAAAACAATGGTTAACTATAAGAAAATTGCAGAAGCAATTTACAGATTTGGTTGTAATCATAGGCCATAGTTTTATTAAATTTAAATCTATTAAAGCGATTGTCTATTTGTGTTACTTAAAACAGGGGTCGGTAACCTTTTACTAGTCGAGTGCCAAAACCAAACTCAGAAAGGTGTCGGCGAGCAGTAATAGATTACCAATAATAATTTTGTTGAACCAATCCAGGATATTTATGCAATTTAAAGAGTCGACAAAATTGTTCAGTAAAACTGGCGAACCAGTATTCGGTCGAAGCGCGAAAAATAGGTTTGTCTGATTTCAAGGATTGCACAAAACATATGGGACATTGTCTCTTTGCCAGTTTGAAAAAGGCGGCTTGCAAGTTTCCCACCCCTTAATTAAAGCTTGCAAAACGTTCAGTGAATTTCAAAGCTTCGCTGTTACAATTAAGCTGAAGCCAAGTAACATCATTTGAAACCAGTGACTTTTTAAGTCAGCGCTCAACCCCTGGGTGGCCGTTTGATTTGGTTCACAATGTTAGTTTATTGAGATAGGTTCTGAGCAAACAATTCCCAAAAACCGCGGAAGCAATAGAAAGGCAGATCAATCAAATTAACTTAGTCATGCTCACGTCTTATGTTATATCTTACAAATAGGTAAGTCAGGAGTTGAGTCAAAACACAGTTGCTTTTTCAACTAACATTCCAAAGCATTAAGCACGGCAGAGAAAGGCACATTTCTTGTCGGATGTTAAAATCGCAAAAAAAGTGAGAAGATACAAGAAACTACCTAACCCGTAACAAGTTGGCACCAAAATGTATGTTTCTAGCAGGGCTGCGGAGTCTGGTAAAACAACGCAAAAACTACCAGAGTCCGGAGTCCAAAGTGGGTAATAACAGATTAAAAAACTGCTAGTCGGATAGTACTGTAAATTGTAAAGGTGAAATAGCAAATGGTGGAATATTTTATATTTGATGCGGGTGAGTGAATTATGTGACACTCCTATAAGTGGATTGCTTAATATCGACCACCTTATTTTAGTTACGTTAATGGGTAGAATACATGATGTAGAGTCGGAGTCGTGATTCGACGAAATCGCACATTTAACCAGAGTCGAACTTTGGTTTATTTTTGTTGTCTTGGTTATTTTTACCCGACTCCGCAGCCCTGGTTCTAGCACCGACGACAAGATTGCCATAAAAGCAAGTAAAATAAGTTTACTGTGATTAAAAAAATTCGAAAAAATGCAAAAATAATCTAACTGGCAAAGATCAAACCTGTAATATTAAACGTTGGAGAGATGCATTATAGACGTTTCACACAATTTAAAACAAAAAATTACTAATATTATAAATTATAACACGATAAGTAACATTTATAATCAATAAAAATAGACAAAAACGACACACACAAAAAAAACAATAAAATTAGTTAAACTGTTAATTTAAATCTCGTTGTTTGAAAGCCTTCACTTTGCAATATTAAGCAGAATTAAGACACAGCACAATAATTTGAAACGTGTTCAAACGGTTTCGTAAAGTTTCATGAGGTCTTGTTTTCACTTTTCCACCCGCACTCCTTGTTTTCAACCCACTCAGTCGTTCCATCGGTGTAAACTTCCTTCTTCCAAATAGGAACTGCGGCCTTAAGTGTGTCGATGCAGAACTGAGTGGCGGCCAGCGAGTCTGCGCGGTGAGGTGAGGATATAGCGATCACTATACTCGCTTCGGTGAGCGGAACCGTGCTGGGGAAACACATGAGAGTATCAATGCGATGTCGCTGACAGTAAAAGTGCTTAACTGGCAAGTTTTGTTAAAAGCCTGAGCACCCCAACACCTTTCAGAAAAGATACAGTGTGCTTCATTTTCACTGCAATTTTGTGTGTTATGTAAGAACGCCCAAAAGAGTTGTTGTCGATTATGCGAAACAGGTGCGGAAGATTTTATCGCGTTAAATGGGCGGATATTTATTTGCGATGACAGTGATTGAAGGACTTTGAACATTTCACTCTCACAACATTCCAAAGCTTTATGTCCTGAGCACCTGACAAGCCAAGAAAGTGACAGTCAAACAGACCAGCACACACAAAGACAGACGGACAGACATATTAGCGTATTGTTGGGTCTGCAGTGATTCTCAACCTTTTTTAGCGACAAGACACATTATGAATTAAAGTAATGTTGCGGCACACCGAACAAAAGCAAATGTTCTTCAGACTTTCCTGTTATATCTCAAGTCAGTTGCTTAAAACAGGAAAGTGGTCAATCGTACTCATGTCATGAGTTTCCTGTGAAAGCGAGGAGATTATATTGTTAGCTTTAATGAGCAGACCGTGTGTATACACATTAGCGCATGGATATTCTGTTACAGCCAGACAAGGTTTATACTTTAAGTAATTAGCCATCTAAGGTGTGCATTCAATCAGGCATTTGTTACAAGGAGAACCAACCCGAGTCGATGATGTATGACGATGTGCTTGGTTCCGCTCCAGCGCTCACGGATCTGCCCACAAATCTTCCGAACTTCTTTAACCGCCATTTCCTCGTAACATTCGTAATCGAGTTGCGCAACACTTCGACCGTTCATCACATCGCGCGTCGTACCTTGAACAATATTTATTTCTAAAGGAGATGGCTCACTGTGGATGTTTTGCCGAGTTCAGTAGAATCCTGCATTTTTGGATATGCTGGGTTTTCGGGAGCAGAAATTTAAAATACCTAAAACTACTTCTTACTTACCAATCAACCACAAACTAAAGGTTGCAATGTTTACCAACTGCCTACGCAAAGGCCTGTGTATCATAAGCCAATTCATAAAATATTCAGAATTGAGTTGTAAGTTTGACATATTTGTCGCAGATCAACAAATTGAGTCCAGTAGGTCTGATTACTTTTCAGATGTCATTTCAAACTCAGTTGATGATAAAACTTTTAAGTGATCGACAATGCACTAAGGCTTACCACAGTTTTGGTTAAATATTTAATTATATTTCCTTTATATAACAATAATTAAGTTAATAAAGTGCAACAATTTATTTTTATCCGTTCCGCGATGGTCAGGCCTGGCGGTTACCCGGCCCTTTATGAAAGTTTGGTGACTACTCTAAACAAAAAGGATTTCTTGTTGACGCCTGCTGAGCCATTTGACAATTCCATAACAAAATCTTAACTATTTGCAATTTATAAATTAAACTAGTTTCAACTTTTTAATAACCATGAACTCACCAATGAACACTGAAATTGCGCCGCAGCATTTATCGGTGACTTTGTCGATGCAATCTTGTGGCACGAGTTTTTCTTCGCTGAAAACGATGTCGTTCATGTTTCACAGTTTGATTTCTATGCCGATCAACCGCCGCTTAACGGAGGAATCACCGCTATTTCCTCGTTGCCCTTGAATATGACCTTGGAATGGTTGAGGTGGTCGATATATTCCTCGTTGACAGAAAGCGCCAAACAACCGTCGAGTTCCGAGAGTCTGCGACAAGAAATCAAAGAAAAGTTTCAGGGAATATTCAAACTACAAAATGTTCTAGATTTTGTATTTACAAATGTTCTAGATTTTGTATTTACAAATGTTCTAGATTTTGTATTTACAAATGTTCTAGATTTTGTATTTGAAGTTGAATGCTGTACCGTAATGGACATCAATATACTTAGGTACACAATGCACGGAAATGTCAAGTAAATTGACATCATCTTGAAAAAAACGTGCAATTTTTTAAGATATGTTCTAGTTCGGATAAGTTTTGTATTGAACAACACTCAGGCAGGGCTACAGAGTCAGTTTAAAATAACCCTTTGAAAATATTCTACCATATGCTATTCCACAATTTCCAGTTGGCGGCCATAGCAGTTTTAAAATGTGGTACAGCGCATTAGCATGTCAGACTCCATTCATTGATATTAAGGGAACCAGTGGCATAATTTTATTTCAAGAAATTGTTTATATATAGTAGCACGATATAGTTTGGCAAAAAGCATAGGGATAATAATCTATGAAGGAGTTAACAAACTACAACCTGTGAACCAGATCCGACCCGCTGGGTAAATTACACCAGAAAAGGAAAAAATGCTATGATAAAATTAAAAAAAAATTAAAATTTTGTCTAATTTCAAGAAAAAATATCTTATATTTCGATGGAAAATATTGAAGCAAACCATTGGTTGATATTCCGATATATTTGTCTATCTGTAGAACTAATTGAAATGCTGGCCAACCAAGTTTAACCTGGGAAAATGTTTGTAGAGCAGATGTAGAAGGTTTAATCCTGTTGTTTCGGGAGGAACTTCAATTGTCGACTGGCGAGCTCCGACCAATTCACGACTTTTGGCAAAAAAGTAAACTCTTATCTAGAAAGAAAAACAAAGTATTAAACAAAACAAGCAAATTAATTTAAAATAATGTCACTGGAAGGGAGGGTGGGCAATTTTTTTAACAGCGGGCCGCATGAGAAACAGAAAATGTCTTGGCAGTCCGTCAAAAATGGGGATCTTAAATACACATTATACTATGTTTGATTTCTTTTAGGAGAATCTTTGAATATCCTTGTTTTGACAAGCTGGTAAGAGTAGGAATTAGCGAGGATGCATTACAAGTGTAATGTATTCAATAAAATATTTTATCTTTAATGATAAAATTTTAAGGCTTATTTTTGTTTAAAAAGTTTCCTTGTAATTGAGTCGGCCGTAGTTGCCCAGGTTTGCTGTAAGAACTCTATGTCAATGTTTTTACTACAATTGTGCAAGTTTCATATAAGCTTATAATTATATACATGGTTTGAAGTGAATTTGTAATCTTAAAACAAACACGAAATAAATTAAACAAAATATTCCCAATAATATTGGTGAAATCTACATTTGTAAATAAAATTCTTCGCAATATATTTGCCAGATAATAAATGTCACATTTCTATCAATTTACAAACATAAAAAGCCACCATAAAAACAGTTTTTTGAAGATAAACAACAAATAAACAAAAAAATATTCTAACTTACCTTAAAAAAACAGTTTTCCATTGTTTTTGTCAACTTTACACATATTTACCATTATAACCTATATCCTAAAAAAAACTTGATTTAGAAAAAAGCCAAAACATTTAGACAAACATGAGATTTGAAAAAGCGAACACGGTTTGGCAGCAAATGTTGAATTAAGAGAGATTTTTTTAAATTTCAGTTCAATTGGAAAGGAAAAGTATCGCCAAGTTTACTTTTTCTTGCACAGTTATACAATTTGTTTCCGTGCCTTTTCTTGATAATGTTAACTTCCTTTAAATTCCCATCGTTGGTGCAAAGTTGGCAGTTAACGACATTGTTCGTGGGCGACCGAGAATGTCTCACAATCCGAGGCCAAACATCGCTCGGAATCGACTTATTTTTATCGAACACAACGTAGGAAAACTTCTCTGTTTGGGTCGATTGTTGATCGTTGCGCTTCAGAAACGCAGGTTGCTGGTACGTCTGTGTAAATGTGCAAGGAGTATGGATTCCCCACTTCGGACACGCCACTTGGTGGGGGCAAGGAGAAACTACAGATGCGTCGTCACGGAACTTCGACCACTTGCGTGACTTCTTGGGGTTTGCTCCCTCAATCCCCATTGTTAGAAGATTTCTTGCTTCCTGTATGATGTAATAACCAAAAAAGTTTCCATTCTCGATGATAACGAGGTAGCGCGACGTTTTCTGCCATAAGATCTTTATGAGCGCAAGTCGATCTTTCTCGGTTGGAAGCTCACTGAGCGTGTACGCGCTGACAACGACGTCGTACGTTGAGCGAAACGATATCGGGAGAAACCGTCGGATGAACATCCCCGGAAGATGCTTTGAGTAATCTCCTCCCGAGAACAAGTAGAATGCGAGCGCGTTAATCTCCTTGGACGAATCCACGCACACGTACTGCTTCAAGCTCTCCTGCCACAAACTGTTGGCTGCCCAAACACACGAACCAACCCCGGAGCCAAAATCAAGCAGCGAAGTCGGTTCAAAGTCCGGGTCAAGTCGCTGGATCTCGGAAAAAACTCGTAGAGCTGCAGCGTAGACACCAGGGGCGCGAGAGAGCAGGAAAGCGGATGAGACGTAGTCATCATACACGACTTGCTTCCACTGGTAATTTGAAACATCAGCAAGAATCGGGTGATCTTTCGCCGAGCGCTTACGTTTTGGATCAGCGATTCCGAGCGAGTCCTTTATCGTTTCCTTTTCAAGTTTACGCTCGAGCGCCTTTGGAATACGAGCAATTTTATCTCGCTCAAGCACAGTTCGCCGCGACCATAGAAACTTTACGAGCCGCTCAGCGACTGCAGTTACAGTGGGAGTGTCTTTTTCTCGCAGGAACATTTTTGCCGATTCAACGAATGCGTTTGGGATAACGACGGAAGGCAAGTTGCATTTCCCCGATATTTCTTTGTTGATGGGTTTCTTAATTAATTCTTGGGACAACGACGAACTTTGCTTGAATGAACACAACGTCACGGGTCGGCGCACAAAAAGTTTAGGGCTAAACATCCTACCTTGGAACAAAAAGTTTGTTTTGGTGTTGTATGTAAGTGCACTTAAGTCACCATTTTCAAATGACTTGACTGAAGTGCACTTAATTCGCTGTTTTCAAATGTTCAAATGGTTTGACTTGACAAGCCTTTTGGGCAAAATTGACTTTGACTTGGGCAAATCACTTAAATAAAACATTAGTGATTTAAATGGAAAACAGTCTGCTTGAAAAAAAAAAAAATAAAAAAATATAATTGGTGTGTCTAATTTATGTTGATTTTTTAGTTTAACCACCAACATACATGCAAACGATGCAAAACCAAAACAATAAACAATCAATGATTTAGAGCAGTGTAGACAAAACACTAAAAAAGGGTTTTTTGATTTTACAAATTAGCCAAATTTTTAGGCTTAGTCAAAATCACTAAAAAATAAAAATCATGTGACCGACTATAATCAGCAAACAACGAAATTAGACGATGTTTTGGTCACAAGCAATTGCTTAACAAGCAAAGATTTAAGCCTTGGTGAGTTACTAAGTTGTAATTTTCAATTCTAACAAAGGTTACCTGTAAACAAAATTAAAAAAACAAAACAGACATAAACTGAAACATTGATATACAATATGTGTGCAACCTGTTACCAAGCCGTTCTGGAGTTGTCTAATTCTAATTGGATCGAGTGATTACTGTAAGCCTTTCGGAAGGTAATATGGCATAAGAATGTAAGATTATGACAAAAACACGTTTTTACCTTTCTAATGATGATACATTATAAAACTTCACACTTAACACATTGATAGAAATAACCAAATATGATTTACTATGTTTCAAGCAAGTATAATTATCATTATTATTAGAAGTAAAACAATTATCCCAATATCAATCGTTAAACCATTAAAGTCATTTTTGCAAAACTTAATGAAATTGGCTTTGTAAGAAACCACTTCTCAAAAACAAGAAACAATCATTCAGAGTTGCAAGGAAGCACCACAATCTTCAATCTGGCCTAATTCAGCAGAAATATGTTGACTGACACAAATTAGGTTTATAGGAAGTGGTATGGACATAAAGTTTTATGATGCGAACCTTATTTACATTGAATGTAGTGTCAACATGATTTTGAGGCAGCAAAGGTTACTTTTTCATACAACTTTTCACTGCTAGTAGAAGACTTTTTCATTGCTTGTGTGCTTCACATGTTGAGAAGCACTGTGCTAAACAACCAGGACAATGTAACATGTGCTGGTGTTTAGCACAACAATGATAAAGAGCACTAAAACAGTGTTTCTCAACCTTTTTTCCGCTGCGTCCTAAATACCAAGCATAAATATATCAATCTTTGGCTACCTAATTTTTATCTTTACTGTGTTTTATAAGTGGACAAAACAAAAGACCAACAGCATCAATGAAAATAATCTTGCTTGATAATTGATAAATGTATTTGCATTGAAATTATTTGTTTTTAAAAAATCTTAGTTAAAATTGAAAAAATAAACACAATAGTTTCTAAAAGCATCCAGCCACTAAATAGCAATACAAACTAAATCACTTGCAATTGATTTACAATAAAACCACCAGTTTACAAGAATAGAGCTTTTCTAAAAACCACAATCTGGCGTCGCAAACCAAATCTCCGTCAAAACAGGCTTGGTCTGACTTGAACCAAATCACATTGATCTAAAACCGACATGAGATTGTAATTATGATAACCACAAAATAACAAGACATGTGATTTTCTGGGAACACACAGGATAATGTACTGCAAGCTGCCTTCAGGGAAATTAAGGTTCTGGGAAAGGTAATTTTCTTTTAAATTGGAGGCAATCTGGGCGGTGCAAGGAAACGCAAGGTTGGTGATTAAACTTGAAACCAAAAATCAGTGCTTGGATGTTAAGATAAATGTATTTCACCCATATGAGCATTATTAAAATAATGTTTAATTATTTTTCATTCAGGGTTAAATGTGGTTCAACTTACAATGAAGTTTTAATGGAATTAGCACAAAGTTATTCCCAATGAAAATAACAAGGAACTAGGTTGGCTACTGTGCAATAGATTGATTTTGAATAACAATGCCAAATAGTTAGTAAATTGTATAAAGCGGATAAAAAGTAGTTTTGCATTTTATAGTAAGAAAGACCCTGGGATCTATAAAAGTATTTAAACAAGCTTTTGTGATATTAATTTACAAGTTGTCAAAACAAACTGAAAATACGACTAAATATAAAAAGTCCAAAGCATGAAGTCAATAAATAATAAATGTGTGGCTTCACGAACTGTTATGCAAGAATCGTAAACGAGAAGATTACTTCGGCTTTCTCGAAGGTATTAGATCAGAATTTGACATGAAACAACACAAAAGTTTACATTCTAATAGAACCAAAGATTAACAACATTTCGATAAAAACTTGTGAAATGAAGCTGTGTGAAATAATTCGACAGCACTGATTAGATTTGTAAATTTTGTTTTAACAAACTTGAGACAGAATCAGCATTTACCCTAAGACATTAAAAACAAACCTGTAAAAAATAACTTACTATTTATCAAAGCACACAAGTTACAAGAACAACAAAAATTTCAACTGCTTTTTAAATAAAAAAGTTGAATTATGTAATAATATTGTTAGCAACATGACAAACAAATCAAAAGTCATGTTAAATGGTGATATTTAATTCTATTGCTAAATTATAATAACTCA
The DNA here is from genome assembly GCF_963924565.1 of Ascidiella aspersa. Taxonomy (NCBI): domain Eukaryota; kingdom Metazoa; phylum Chordata; class Ascidiacea; order Phlebobranchia; family Ascidiidae; genus Ascidiella; species Ascidiella aspersa. The sequence continues at coordinate 33,887,643 of NC_139451.1, read as the reverse complement.
ATATTTACCATTTTACAAATGTTTGAAATAAAAAGGATTAAAAAAATCTTTCTAGGCTTCAATATTTTGTAAGGAGAGGTAAAAATATATTTGTACCGACAATTTAAAACTGCTGCCTTTAACCAAAATTAAAAAAAACTTCAATTAAAGGAAGGAAAGAAATATTGTCTAACAAAAATCGACATTGGCTACACATATACTAGGTTTGAAACAATAGGTATACATTTTCTGGCACATATTTTAACATTTAGATCAGTGATTCCCAAACTGTGTGCCTCGAGAAATTGCCAAGTATTCCACAAAACTTTTTGCACTTTTGGAAAATATTACCAATGGCAAACATGCAAACATTTTCGACTTAAATACACAATACCCATTACAAACTAAAAATATTGAGAGATTTGCATATAGTTTGTCATCAGGGGCGTATCCAGAAATCCAAAAAGGGGGGGGTTTCGAATTTTCAACTTAGGGAATTCCCCATTAATGACGTCATAATATAGCGACGGGTATGAAATCATAATATAGCGATTGTAATGACGTCATATGCCTTTCATGGCGCAACGGTAAAGAAGCGATGATCTATTTCCAAAGACACCGTCAAAACGTAAACAAAGCGGAAGTAGAAAGATCATTCGCGCGAATCGCGAAAATTTTTTTCACTTTCGTAGTTAAATGGCCAAAAAGTGTTTGAAATGGACTTTTGTATAGTTTGTCAAAGAGGCGGTGGGCGGATCCGTCCCGCAGGCCGTAGGTTGCCGACCCCTGTCTCACACCAACATTTGATATTAACTCTGACAGCAAACATCGAGAAACATCAGCACCGCCTAACTCGACGTTTTTAGCGAGAAAAGGGCGGAGACTGCTTGATTTATTGTTGCTGATTGTCGAACACACACTTGCTGATCAGCCAACCCGAACGAATAACGAAAGGCGAAAGAGAAAAACTGTCTAGCGTTTACAGTCGACCAAACAAAAAAAGAAAAACGGCGTTTTTCCTTTGATTTTAATTTTGCATTACCTTAAGACGCATGACCTAATTACATTAAAAACATTGCCGCTTAGAACGGTGTGTAAAACCCTGACAAAAACGTACAAAAAACGATAATGTCACTTACAAAAAAAGGGGGGGGTCTGAACCCCCAAACCCCCCCCTCGGATACGCCACTGTTTGTCATGTGTTAAGGGTGTGATTGTAAAATGACTCTATTGTTGTTCTGTTAAAAGTGTGCCACGAAATATTGAAGATATTTTTACGGTGCTGCATGATAAAAATGTTAGGGAACCACTGATTTAAGTACGAACAAGCAACAACGAGATTTTGTTGCTTTTAGTAGCTTTAAAAATTTAAATAAAAATAATATTGAGAATATAATAATGTCATAAATAACATGAGCATCCATTGTCTATTCCTACAACAATTTTGAAGATTTAAAGAAAACCTCAGTTGCATAGATATATGTTCCAGAAGAAATAAATATCAAGTGTTAGGAAGTGATTTTTCATAAAAAAGCATGTAAGCAGGTGAACATAACACCTCATCGATCGAAACTTTGCGCACAAACGAATCCGACGTTAAATACCACCTCGTAACATTATTCCCGTTTCTATTCAGAGAAGAGAATCTCCGATAAGCGATAAAATGTCCGTTTCTATCCCAGCTGCCGATATGCACGATAACACCGGTCAACTTATACTCACACTTTGTTTTAGTTTCATGGAAATGTTGGTTAGTTTGACGGAACGAGCAATATTTCTTTAAGTCAAGCACCTCAGGAAACTTCACGTGGTGCATAAGTTTAAGCGGCATCCCAAACTTCCACGTCAATCGTTGCAAGTGAATACAAAGACAAGTCGGAAGTTTACCGATACGGGTTTCTTTGTAAAATGACCGCTTTATTACGATGTCGTCAAAACTTGATTTATCAGTTAAACTTATATTCGTCGTCAGTTTCGGCAAAGCTTCTAACGCTTGAAACAAGCTCCGGAAAATTTCCGAATCGACCACTTTATTGTTCAACACACAAAAGCCATTGTCTTGATGGTTTTTCTTTGATCGGCTGCAATTTTCGCATGAAACATCACTGACGACTTCCGTTCCGAGGACAGCTTGCAAGCATCGCTCAAGCGTGACACCAGCTTGCTGGTAAGTACCCGAAGTCGTGATTGGGAGGCTGAGACAATCGAATCCCTCGAAAGTGGTCGGCTTCGAGAATCCACAAGCAGAACATTTCAACCTCGCGGCAATGAGACCTCGGAAGGTCGACACTTGTAGGTGGCAGCACAGAGCTGAGGTATTACTGGTTTCGCACAAATTTCCCCCGCATCTGTGAATAACAGGGTTCCGGTTGAACTTGCAACGCACTTTCCCAGAGGTCCCCGGTTCAAGTCCCGCCTGGTGCTTGTTGCAATGTCGCGTTTCATCATCAATAGTGGTGAGAATAACATTGAGGAATTCTTGGGCATCATGCTCGTCGTAGGGGATTTCCCAACCACGAGACTTCAAATCAAACAAGAGGCCAGACGGGTCAAAATAATCCTCACAGCCAGAACCATGTGATAGCTGCTTTAAAATTCCCATCAATGATTCGGCGAGCAAAACAACGTTTTTATCTCTGCAGTTTGACATCAGTGTTTCCAGGTGAGCAACAAACCGTGACTGGCTTGCAAGGCACTGAAGCACGGAGTTCATAAAGCAAGTATTTCCGACGTTTAATAATCCCGGAAAGGCATTTCTGCGATGAGGTTTCACGCTGCGGGATATTTTCCAGCACAAAAGGGCAAAGGTCGACGCTGCGGCAGAAGTCAGCAACAATATTTTTCCTGACGGCCACAGCATTATTCTAATAAAACAAATTAAAAGGTTTTGTTGCGTATGAGAGAGATTCTGCGTGCTAAATTCTGATCATTATTACTAAGGGTATTCTATGATACTGGGTCGGAATGCAAACCTTATCATTTTGTTCAGCGTTCTCATAAAGCACCAATGTCTTTATGAATATTAACTTTTTCTAATGTTAATTTCTTAGAGTTAATTTGATGTGACAATACCATCGGGTTATCATTTTTAATTTGTAATATCCTGGCGTTCTTAATGTCAGGTTTGATATTTACTTATACCGTCTCAACAATGTTTTACAAAAGAATAATTTGCTTCAATTTAATGAAAACACACAACTTTACAAGTTTTCCAATACAATGGATTTTTTAACATAAAAAGTTCGAGTCATTTATTTAAGCCTTTTAAGTCATTAAAATTAAAACTTATTTTTACAATAACGAAACAAGTTGTCAAAATTGAAATTGCAAGGAGGAAATAAATTTGGGAGAATAAATATAATAATAAATGCTTGACTCAACGAAACCAAATAATGTTGGCAATATGAATGCCCAGACAAAAATGTGGCGTCTAATCTTGGCACATTAGCAAAAAGGGAGCTGGTCTAGAATCCTACCACAACGAACATTATTTTGGATAGCACAGGGTTGGGTTGAGCAATATTGTAAATATAACAATACTTGACCCACCCTCACCCAAACCGAAATCCTAACCCAAATATTGTGTAAGTTTTTTTAATAATTGTTTGAACACTGTGGTAGAATTCTAGACTAAAGTCATGACAACATTTTGTGTCCCAGCAGGTATTAAAAGCTGAACTGCATTAAATTCTTTATAAAACTAAACTTTTACAATTCATCAACATAAACTTCTGATCAAATGCAATGGGTAATACTAATTTACGGAATAATGAATGGTCGGAATGGTCGGAAAGCTCACTAATTTAAGTGTTACCACGATAAAACAATTATTAAACCAACGCACAATATTTGAGTTAGGATGGGGGTTAGCGTTTGAGTGAAGGTGGGTCAAGTGTTATTATATTTAATAATAATACTGTGTGCGTTCCGACCATTCCGACCATTCCGACCATTCATCATTCCGTAAATTAGTATTACCCAATCCAATTCAACCGTAGAATTTGTTCAACTTTTTACTTTAAAAGCTTGCGTTTGCATTTAAAATGTGGCTCAATTAAAGATTACACTAAAAACTTTTAACTGCTACCAAATAGACAAGTTTAAAATTTGTGCATTTCTTTTAAAATGTTCCACGAACATTTCTAGAAAATAAAGTGACATTGCCAACATGCAATTCTGCAAGTCACACAGCTGATAATTGGAAGACATATTTTGTCAGTCGTCGGTGAATTTGATTAAGTAAACTAAAACTAATTTTAAAACATTTCAAACCATTTGGAAAAGATTAAAATAATATATATATGTTTTTCACTTGCACATTTTTATTTAAAGTAGTTGCAATATTGTTTTTGTTTTTTAAATCGTACTTTTATTTTGACAAAAAATGTCGTTTACTTCTCGTTTATAAAAACTCATGTTAATGACTCATAATCCTTTCTAGCTTTGCAAAAAAAACTTTGAAGTCCAAGTCAAGTCGTTTTCATTAAATTACAAGTCATAACTACAGCATGTCACTTCCAAGACAAGTCAAAATGCAACAATTTAAACTTTGATAAAGTCTCTGGAATTATTTAACTTCATTTAATAAACACCATAAATATGTCAATTCTACCAATGATTTATAAGCGTTTGTAATTTTTCGACGGTGGAAGGTTTTGAAATATGGTTCAGTTATTCCAGCAAGCGCTAAACATCCTTTTCCATGAATTTTAAACCAGAGTGTAAAAACAGTGTACTTTCCACTAGGTGGCATTACAGCGGAGGGGTCAGATACTGTAGTAATTACGTCACAATGGCTCATTGTTAATTTTACCGACTTGCGCCGTCTTACCTTAACGAAGATTAAGTGTAGTGAAAATGTTGTCGAAAGCAACTTGAAACTATTTTTTTTTAATTGAACAGCAGTTTATTAAAGTTCACTACAGTTTTTGTTCAAGAGTTATTCTTACTTAACTGCAATCAAGTTAATGAAGCCCGTCACAATGTTTTATACCCGGCCCGCGATGGCCAGGCCTTAGTCATCCGTCTGATCGCAAACAATGAGTGAAATACCGGACAACGTTGTCAGTAAGTCCTAACCACATTTTGATAAACTTTGTTTTGTTGCGCGCCTTTCGCACCATAAAAAATAGAAGTTTCGGCAACTTAAACGAAAAGCGTTTTTACGCTTTCCTCGAACCAATTTCATCTTTGTGATGTATGTTTTGTACTGCCTATCAACATAAGAACTTTAACAATAGAGACCAACTGTGTGTTAATCCTTTATGACGTCACGGTATGACGCAACTATGTGACGTCACATATAAAATACATTTCGCTGTCCTCAAACGAAGTTCTTGGATCGTCGCCTATCAACGAGATGTTCGGCAACATTTTTGTGACGATAGCGTGGAATATATTTGACAACATTTACTGCGTGATTTACAAATGTAAAAACACATTGCATTAAGAAGAATCATACAATCTACATTTTTGTGACTGGCTTACAAAATACTGCTTAAGTAAATAAAGTTAAAATGCTGAGTAAGATTTCTTTAGAAAGGTATCTGTTACGTCATAACCCCGCGTTTAAAATAATAACGGCTGTTGAAAAGTTGGTTGTGCAAAATGTTGGTAGGCGAAAGAAATAAAAAAAAATAACGAGGTCTGACACACATTCCCAAAAATGTTTTCCCAGCAAAAGACTGCTTAAAAAACGCCAAATTAAAAAATTATTATCCCAAGCAACAAAAAAGGTCGAAAAAAATGTAGCGATATTTACAAGTAGGACTTTTGTGTGCGCGAAATGTGCTAAAAAACAATAAAAAAAAACGTAAATGTAAGTGGAAGGTAAAAGCAAAGAAATAGTGGGTTAAAATACAACAAAAACGCGATTGTGAGAGCATCGATAACGCATTGTGACGAAATACTTGTGTGAAAAGCATACTTTATTACGTCACAATCATTGTTTACTTTTGAAAGGTGAGGTTTTTTTGTGAATTTACTTTTCGTTTGAAAGAAAATAAAAAGAGATTAAATAAATATTTTCTTTGGTTCGAGCAAATTCAAGTGTGACGTCACAAACCAATTGTAGGGGAATCACCAGACGCGACACTTGTCGATGGGGTTCATGGGGCTTCCCCTGGGGCAGTTAAAGGCCTGGGTGAACTCGGGCGAGTTGGACACGGTTCCGATGACCCGGTACTTCCCCGGACTGTGCACGTTGGTCAGGATCGATTGCTGGTCCGACTCCGGGGTGCTGGTGGTGCACCAAAGCTGCACGGAATAATACCATAACTACACGGAATAATACCGTAACTACACGAAATAATACCATGCCTGGAATAATACCATAACTACACGAAATAATAAAATACCTACACGGAATATTACCATAAATACACGGAATAATACCATAACTACACGGGATAGTACCATAACTACACGGGATAGTACCATAACTACACAGAATAATACCAAAGCTGCACGGAATAATACCGCAACTATGCGGAATAATACCGCAACTACGCGGAATAATACCGCAACTACGCGGAATAATACCGCAACTACGCGGAATAATACCGCAACTACGCGGAATAATACCGCAACTACGCGGAATAATACCGCAACTACGCGGAATAATACCGCAACTACGCGGAATAATACCGCAACTACGCGGAATAATACCGCAACTACGCGGAATAATACCGCAACTACGCGGAATAATACCGCAACTACGCGGAATAATACCGCAACTACGCGGAATAATACCGCAACTACGCGGAATAATACCGCAACTACGCGGAATAATACCGCAACTACGCGGAATAATACCATAACTAGACGGAATAATACCATAACTACACGGAATAATACCATGCCTGGAATAATACCATAACTACACGAAATAATAAAATACCTACACGGAATATTACCATAAATACACGGAATAATACCATAACTACACGGGATAGTACCATAACTGCACGGGATAGTACCAAAGCTGCACGGGATAGTACCAAAGCTGCACGGGATAGTACCAAAGCTGCACGGAATAATACCGCAATTACGCGGAATAATACCGCAACTACGCGGAATAATACCGCAACTACGCGGAATAATACCGCAACTACGCGGAATAATACCGCAACTACGCGGAATAATACCGCAACTACGCGGAATAATACCGCAACTACGCGGAATAATACCGCAACTACGCGGAATAATACCGCAACTACGCGGAATAATACCGCAACTACGCGGAATAATACCGCAACTACGCGGAATAATACCGCAACTACGCGGAATAATACCGCAACTACGCGGAATAATACCGCAACTACGCGGAATAATACCGCAACTACGCGGAATAATACCGCAACTACGCGGAATAATACCGCAACTACGCGGAATAATACCGCAACTACGCGGAATAATACAGCAACTACGCGGAATAATACAGCAACTACGCGGAATAATACAGCAACTACCTAAAGCGGAATAATACAGCAACTACCTAAAGCGGAATAATACAGCAACTACCTAAAGCGGAATAATAAAGCAACTACCTAAAGCGGAATAATAAAGCAACTACCTAAAGCGGAATAATACCATGGTATTAAGACCAACCATGTAATAAAGTCAAATACTCAGTAATATCTAGGACGAATAAGACCTGAAGTCGCCGAAAATAGAACCTAAACTTACCGGAATAATACCTAAACTTGCCAGGACAAGAGATAAACAAGAACGAAGCTCGCCGGAGTAAGACCTAAAATCGCCGGAACAGGACCTTAACTAGCCAGAATAAGACCTAAACTTATCATAACGAGAGATAATATAAAAAAAAAACTAAACTTGTCGGAACAAAAATTAAACTCGTCGTAATAGGTAAACGTGTTGAGGTGTTATTCCTAGGGTCGGTGGTTCGAACCTGAGCAAAGGCGATGAAGAAGAGTTGGTCTCTGGTGTAGTTAAGCGAAGGTAGAAGCGGGTCCGACTCGCTCCACGAAGAGTTTGTTCGACGCCATTCAGAGTAACTCTAAACGTTTGAAACCAGTTACTCAATGAAAATGAAAATTATTTTTTGCCCTAACTCAATGGTTTCCTCTCCGCTGTATAACTTCAACATCTTACTAATAACTTCACATACATCATAAATAGAAATGCACAAGAACAGGATTTTGTTTGGAGGGCATGAAATATTTTATGTAGTTTAAACATTATATTCGGGGGGGCATTTCGGGGGGTAAGTATTCCGTAATCGTTGGCCAGTACGATTCCAGAATAGCTTCACAGAATATACAAAATGCGTGTAGAATCATTCTATTTGCCCAAACCCAAATTGACACTCGTAAAAAAGTTTAAGACAATCTGATAAAAAAAACCTGGATTCACAACTTTATATTTTATTTATCTGTTTTGTTTACAAAAAATTCCTGAAGCCTATTTTCATTGTTACGTAACTATCCCTGTTGTTTCGTACCCTTACGATCTTCAAAATACAGGTCATGTCGATTGTCAACAAGGATAACCGTACAACGCTGTTCGTGGGGCCCTAGGGGGGCAGCATTTCTTAAGTGGGCGCAAGGTCTACCTTCCAATATTTACCTTTTTATAATGATTTTATCAGTTCCATGTTGCGTTAGTTATAAAATCTGCTTATATGCCGCCCTATGTATAACATCAAAATTACACATGTTTAGAAAAAAAACTGAAAATAAATTCATAATTTTGCAAATTGCGAACTTTGAGGCTACTTATGTTTAATATATCAAATATTGGGACAATATTTTGCAATATTGGGACAATATTTGCTACTTGTTTAGTCACAACAGTATGATATGGTTGAGGAAGGTCTAAGTTGTGCAACATGCTACCCTCTCCACAAACTGTGTTTTGCCAATTTTAACAACAAAACTACGAAATATTTTTTTTGCGCATCACTAATTGGGGGGAACTTAGACTTTATTGCGCCAATTTTGAATGTTATTTGCAGTAAATAGCCTTTGCATTGTGTGTCATCACCCCTTTTAAAACACTATTACCTCAATGTTTTTTTTACAATATGTCTGTCAAAATCAGCTCGCTGTAAACCAATATATAGGGCACGAGCAACTTTTGTGTGTCTCCCAAATTAAAGTTTAGCCAATACAAACCAAATAAACGCATTTTTATCGCGCTTCGCGCCACGAAGAGTTAACTTTTCTATTCATGCTGCCTGATTGATATGTATTTGAAAAATACCGCTTCTTTTTTAGTATTTATAGTTAATATCTAAGGGGGTTCAAGACACAGGACAATTACCAAAGGGAGGACGCGGTAGAAAAAAGGTGAAGAACCACTGTTCTAAAAGAAGTGGTGCGCGTGGCAGCACAGGGCGTCCAAGTTGTACGAGATCGTAAAAAGGTCGGGAACCCCTGCCTTAAACTGTAACAAAAAGAACTTTCCAAGTCCCGCGACTAGAAAAAGTTGCATCTGACATTCGTTTCGGTAATTTTACATATTTTTACATCAAACTTTATTTTCAGAGTGTCTTTTCAAAAACATTTTTTAATAGCAAATAACAAAAGTAATCACGGGATCGAACTTTGATTTCTTTGATTCTGTTGCGGAATTAATTTAATCGTCTTTTTTCGCCAGCCGAACCGAAAAAATAGGTTGGCTTTAAAATCTCAATACCTTAGCCTTGAAGCTGTATAGCAGATATCCACTGATCTACTAGTGGATGACAGTCAGTGTTGTAATGACTTAAGTCAATGACTTGACCTAAGTGCACTTAAGCCACTGTTTTCAAATAACTTGACTCAAGTCTTTTGGTCAAATAAATTTACTTGTCCTGGAATTAAGTAATTTTGTCAAATACCTTGGGTTAAAATTTAAAATTTGTTCAACAAAATACGGATATTAGCAAATAATAAACATAACCACAAGTTTGGTGAGAATTCCATTCCTGTAAATCGGTTTCAGATTTCTTCAATCCAAGTTTTCAAAATCCGTTATTTCAAATCCAGAAAGTTGAAAATATATTTTTAGAAGAAAATCTCGCCATTATTTTTCAAACTCACCTCAAAAGCAAGCCTCAGTCCACCATTGTCCGCGATGTTCTCACCGATTGTCAGGTTGCCGTTGAGCTAGACACAAAATGGCGCCGCCCATTAACCACGTGGTTTCGGTTAAATTTCAGTTTTGTGGGTTTTCGAAAAAGTTGGATTCCTACGTTGCAACACAATCCACCAGATTTGCCGCAAATTATCATGAATAAGTTAAAAGGCATTCCAAGTAAATTGATGTGTTTAAAAAAAAAACATTAAAAAAATAGGTTAATAACTGGAGGTAGCTAAACTTCTGAATGCTAAAGAATTTTTTTGGCCTGATAACCGGACAAAAAAAGTTTTTTAACTTTTCAGTATTTTGTTTGAGCGTAGTAATGACGCCTTAGGTCTTGGGTATGACCGTGATACTTCTTTGTCCAAAATATCGGGTATTGCACATATTTAATATCTCACGTTTTTCCCAGCAATGGTGTACTGCGAGTACTGGTCAACCATGCACTTTGCGTTCTTGTTGAAGTTGAGTGAAGTCGATTCTTGCCACCAGTTTCTCAGGTTGCCGTCCTTATCGTACTGGCGACCTTGCAATAAATAAAATAAGTGGTTTCAACAAATATTTGGCGAATATCGGTTCTATGCTCGTCATAAAACAGTGCTTCTAAAGTTGAATGAAAGACACACACAAACATATGTGTTTAATAACATCTGTGATCTAGCCCCTCGGAAGTTGCTTTATGACCAACGATTACGGCTTCCGTATCAATAGTACACCGAAAAAAAGCCATCGCAGACTCGCCGAATCTGTCGATCTATGATGCAAGCAGAGCAAGCCAGAAAAACAACTGGCCTGCAGTGAGGTTCGAACTCACGACCTCCGGTCAAGCCGGGACCGTCGCTCTACCAACTGAGCTATGCAGGCTCAGAGAGGAGCGAGTCGAGAAACAACCATGCGCCAATACTTGCACATTTTGTTAGTACAAGCAACTTCACACTGGGGGATCATCAGTCCGTATCAATCAATGAAAGACACACACAAACATATGTGTTTAATAACATCTGTGATCTAGCCCCTCGGAAGTTGCTTTATGACCAACGATTACGGCTTCCGTATCAATAGTACACCGAAAAGCCATCGCAGACTCGTGACTTCTAAAGTTGTGTTACACCTAGCAATAACGAAGAACCAAATAAAAAAATCACGATAATTAATCTAATTCACGGTTTCTCAACCTTTTTCCGCGGAGACCCAAACATTAAGCGTAAGGTTAACAAACTTTGGGACTCAATTCTCTTTCGTGAACTTTGTAGGCGAACAAAACATAAGACATTAGCATGAGCCAGTTCCGTTCAAATTTGATTAATAGAAGCCGTGTCTTCTTGCTTTCAATATTGTTTAAGTATTGGCGGAATCTTGCTCAAAACCAATCTCAATAAATCTAACCATGCTAATTACTGTAGTCGGCGACCAAACCAAGTTCTACGTATTTTTTGGATAAGGAATACCCACTTGTTGCAGCTTTGCTTAATTACCTTGATCGTCGAATCCGTGCGTGAGTTCGTGGCCAACAACGATCCCGATACCACCGAAGTTTACAGACTGGGGATACAAGTTGCTGTAGAATGGCGGTTGTAGGATCCCGGCAGGAAACACTGCAAAGTAACCCAAGTGGGATAATATATTTCATCTACAGCCGTGTTGCAAAGAAGTCATTTTGAAATAAAAAGTCCCAGTCGAGTCATTGATAGAAAAATAAAACTATAAAAACTATAAATAATACCAAAACCCGAAATATTGCAAACTAATTGTTGATTCAATGACTTAAGTCCAAATTAAAAAACAATGCCTTAAGTATACTTATTGACTTAAGTCATTACAACACTGATGACTATGGCTATTGCGGTTCTTTCCAACAAATTAATATTTTTTTAATTTCTGTGTTAAACATTAAGAGTAACACTTTTCCGAAAAAAATATACTTTCAAAAATTGGGGATTTTCCTATATTAAACCATAAGAAATGCAGAAGGCAACATTAACTAGTTTAAATAAGCAGAAGTGCTAAAAATGTGATTTTATCTGATGTTAATCGCCTAATTTACCGCTGTTTGTTCGGGTGGCAATAAAACAAAGCATAATTAGCAAATTATGTCTAAAGTTAACTTACCGATGACGTTCTTGTTTGGAGAGTAGTATGCATTTACTGTGGGTGGTGTCATCGCCCACCTGAACATAAGCGTAACAAATGTAGCAAGTAATAATATACCAAGGCTTACAACCGACACAAGGTTCTGGAAGAATCCATAAGTGTTACCGAACCGGGGCGGTTTCTAACGCTCAAGGGTGTCGAGATATTTAAAACATTTGGAATCTATTTTTTAATCGATTGGTAAGATTCTTGATACAATTACTATGTACGGTTGAAGTGCAAGACAAAATGTTTTCTTACCATTTGTAAAGTTGATGTGTGCTACATTTTGCTTATTGTGACATCACAGTAGACCGCGTGGCGAAAATGCTAGTAAGTGATTTCGTGAAATATTTGTAAACATTTACATCCGAGCAACATTTTCGTCAAAAAAATATTAATATTTCTCAAGTTATTGGCAATTATGGCAATATGGACGGAAGAAATAAGCCCACTGGTTTTAAAGTAACCTTACAACATATTGCAACGAGTCTAAAGTTTCAAGGGTCGCGGGTTCGAACCCGCACTCACTCTTTTCTGTCGACAGGTTCACGGAGTGACGTCAGCTCGTCCTTGGTGATAAACTTGATCAAGTTGAGTCGCTGCTCGAAGTAACTTTGACCGGGACGGAAATCCAGCTGCAAACAATGCTGTTTGTTAACTGGGTGTGTGTGTAACAACAAACAATGCTGTTTCTCAACTAGGTGTGTATGTAACAACAAACAATGCTGTTTATCAACTGGGTGTATATGTAACAACAAACAATGCTGTTTCTCAACTGAGTATATATAACAACAAACAATGCTGTTTATCAACAAGGTGTGTATGTAACAACAAACAATGCTGTTTCTCAACTGAGTGTGTATGTAACAACAAACAATGGTATTTATCAACAAGGTGCGTATGTAACAACAAACAATGCTGTTTATCAACAAGGTGTGTATGTAACAACAAACAATGCTGTTTATCAACAAGGTGTGTGTGTAACAACAAACAATGCTGTTTATCAACTGAGTGTGTATGTAACAACAAACAATGTTATTTATCAACTGGGTGTGTATGTAACAGCAAACAATGCTGTTTCTCAACTGAGTGTGTATGTAACAACAAACAATGCTGTTTCTCAACTGAGTGTGTATGTAACAACAAACAATGTTATTTATCAACAAGGTGTGTCTGTAACAACAAACAATGCTGTTTCTCAACAGAGTGTGTATGTAACAACAAACAATGTTGTTTATCAACAAGGTGTGTATGTAACAACAAACAATGCTGTTTATCAACAAGGTGTGTGTGTAACAACAATCAATGCTGTTTATCAACAAGGTGTGTGTGTAACAACAAACAATGCTGTTTATCAACAAGGTGTGTGTGTAACAACAAACAATGGTTTTCTCAACTGGGTGTGTATGTAACAACAAACAATGCTGTTTCTCAACTGAGTGTGTATGTAACAACAAACAATGCTATTTATCAACAAGGTGTATATGTAACAACAAACAATGCTATTTATCAACAAGGTGTGTGTGTAACACAAACAATGCTGCTTCTCAACTGGGTGTATATGTAACAACAAACAATGCTATTTATCAACAAGGTGTATATGTAACAACAAACAATGCTATTTATCAACAAGGTGTGTGTGTAACACAAACAATGCTGCTTCTCAACTAGGTGCGTATTTAACAACAAACAATGCTGCTTCTCAACTAGGTGCGTATCTAACAACAAATAATGCTGTTTATCAACAAGGTGTATATGTAACAACAAACAATGCTGTTTCTCAACTGAGTGTGTATGTAACAACAAACAGTGTTATTTATCAACTAGGTGCGTATTTAACAACAAACAATGCTTACTCTAAATTACGCGAATGTTTTAGGAGATAAACAATGCTGTTTCTTGACTAGGTGTCTGTGTAAAACAAAAAATGATATTTAGCAACAAAGTACAGGTGTTAGTAAATAATAATGCCAATAAACGACAAAAACAATGTTATTTGTCAATTGCATGCATGTGTGCAACAGGAACGATGCTACTTATCAACTCACGTCATGGTATTGTTCATCTACGTAAGTTGTGTTCAGGATTTCATCGGGAAAGCCAATCATATCCTCAACAGCTTGCGCCTGCGACAATAAACTTGGTGAAATCGTGGGCTGGTAATTTGGACAACCTCTCTAATTGCAATATATGCAGCATTACAATGTAATGATAATTATAAATATATATATAATTACAATGTAATGATAAATATATATAAAATTACAATGTATATATAATTATAAATATATATAACATTACGAATTAGGATGGATGCGTCCAAAGAAGAATCAAGAAGAAATCCTTGACTTTCTGTGTGATTCTAAATTCACAATTTGAAGGTGCTCAGAATACAATTACTTTCTTGACGTTTTGTTACTCGAAATATCTCCCACGTGTACTGACCTTGACCGACGCTTTGACCTTGGTGGCGGCATCCATCCACTTTATTCGGGCGAGAGTTCTGTTGAAAGCAGCTTTGATGTCGTGTACCATGTTGGCAGCCTAGATAAGTAAGTAAGGTAATAAATAAGTAAGGGAAGGGTCAAACTGGGGCTGCGAGCAAGCAAGTTCATTTTACTGGAACTTGAACGATTTTTCCTGACAGCGGTTTATGGACTGGAGTTAGAGGGAAATTTAAGGGGCTTGTGTGGTTCTGATTAGAATCTTAGGCTGGATCCCCACCGGACCTCAGACACGACGCGACGAAACATGTCTGTCTGTTGACTTGTCGCGTCGTGCCTGAAAGCGACTGTGTCCAATCCCCACCGACAAAGCGCGCGAAAACTTGAACTGGTCAAAGCTAGGCGATATAATTCAGTTGTGATCATGGCGGAAGCATATAACGTGAAATTTTGGAAGAAATGTGTATTTGGAAACGTAACCAGCAGTTTATACGACAACACAAGTAGTGGGTATACTCTATTTGTGAAAAAAAGTATAGAGAGTTTTCTTTCCATGTACTTTTTCACACTTTATTAAAACATGAAGATAAGTTTTAAAAGTATGCAAGGGTGTCTTCAAAATTGTTTTTTGAACTAGTCAAGCTGGTAAAATCATACATGGAAAAGAAAGATACAAATTAAAAGGATTTTCGACCTTTCCAGGAATATATTTTTATTGGAATTAAAAAAAAAACCTGCTTAACCTTTTAAAATAACATTTCTAATATAAAACCTACAAAAACCTGTAAAATATAATCGTTTCTATCAAAAAGCATCTTCAGACACGGTAAAAAAGTAGTGCACGCGCTATCTCGCTAAAAACGCGTTTAGTCGTGTCTGTCTGCTGTGCGTAAGATTTGCGTCAAGTCTGGTCGGTGGAGACGCGACAACAAAAGAAATAGCGTTCCATCTCATTAGTCGCGATCAGACTGCTTTAAAGCGTTTTTGTCTAACTGGTGGGGATTCAGCCTTAGAAGATTTATTGATGGGTGATTAAATAAAAAATAACAAAATTATTGTAGTCAATTTTCTAAAAAAGCAAAAAGGTACGCCAAGTTAAAAGGTTTGAGAAGATTAGAGTTAGGTTTAGTTGCGGTGGTTCAATTATTTTAGGGTTAGGGTCACATTAAACGACAATATTGGTCCTCATGTTAAACTACACCTAATTTACGTTACTTAAAATAGCTTCGGTCGTAGCCCTATAACTGTGTGCGTTTAATGGTTACAAGAATGAAATCTCAATTTTTTAGCCTGCGGTAATCAAAGAATATTTAAACAAGTTCACGGCACACTTTTACAAAACCAAAAGCTTCAATTACTGCAACTAACGTAGTAATATTATCAGGTATGCAGTAGATTCGCGTTCTGTGTGCTTGGCTGCTAAACTATTTATATAAAAACAATATTGAGGGTCTTACCGATTGCTTGCTGCTCGCGTCAAAGTGCTTCTCGATGAAGAGTCTCCCGAGCGCCATCCCAAGCGAAATATCGACTGTTCCAACGCAGTCCAACCATCGCTCCCAGCAACTCTGACAATCAACATTTATTCCACTTGTGTGTTTGCAACTTATTGTTTAAAAATGTGAAAATACTGACCAAGCCAAATAGGTCGAGTAGATCGACATTTTCTTAATAAAGACGTTTTTATATGAACTTGTATCATAAAAATATTTAAATAAATTTACAAAAATGATTTATTAAGCCTCAGCAGATATTTCTACAAACACAACCTTTTTTTAAAACATTAAAATTAGTGTAGGCAAAAATAAAACAGTAAATAATATTTTTTTCGTTTCTAAAATTCGTATTTAAGGCAGAATACAATAAAATAAGAAAATTAATTTAACATCCAAAAACTCACCAAATCTGCGCCGTATTTCGTTTTATGAAGTTTGTATTCAGCATCAATAAACGGCTGACTCATCACACTAATAAAAAGCTGAGTCACCCTCCATATTGCATAGTTGGATAAAACTCTAGAAACAAGTTAAAAGTTGGATAAAACTCTAGCAACAAGTTAAAAGTTGGATAAAACACTAGATATAAGTTAAAAGTTGGATAAAACTCTAGAAACAAGTTAAAAGTTGAATAAAACCCTAGAAACAAGTTAAAAGTTGGATAAAACTCCAGAAATAAGTTAAAAGTTGGAAAAAACTCTAGAAATAAGTTAAAAGTTGGATAAAACTCTAGAAACAAGTTAAAAGTTGGATAAAACCCTAGAAACAAGTTAAAAGTTGGATAAAACTCTAGCAACAAGTTAAAAGTTGGATAAAACTCTAGCAACAAGTTAAAAGTTGGATAAAACCCTAGAAACAAGTTAAAAGTTGGATAAAACTCTAGACATGAGTTAAAAGTTGGATAAAACTCTAGAAACAAGTTAAAAGTTGGATAAAACTCTAGAAACAAGTTAAAAGTTGGATAAAACTCTAGCAACAAGTTAAAAGTTGGATAAAACCCTAGAAACAAGTTAAAAGTTGGATAAAACTCTAGACATGAGTTAAAAGTTGGATAAAACTCTAGCAACAAGTTAAAAGTTGGATAAAACTCTAGAAACAAGTTAAAAGTTGGATAAAACTCTAGAAACAAGTTAAAAGTTGGATAAAACTGTAGAAACAAGTTAAAAGTTGGATAAAACTCTAGAAACAAGTTAAAAGTTGGATAAAACTGTAGAAACAAGTTAAAAGTTGGATAAAACTCTAGAAACAAGTTAAAAGTTGGATAAAACTCTAGAAACAAGTTAAAAGTTGGATAAAACTGTAGCAACAAGTTAAAAGTTGGATAAAACTGTAGCAACAAGTTAAAAGTTGGATAAAACTGTAGCAACAAGTTAAAAGTTGGATAAAACTCTAGAAACAAGTTAAAAGTTGGATAAAACTCTAGCAACAAGTTAAAAGATTGGATAAAACTCTAGCAACAAGTTAAAAGTTGGATAAAACTGTAGAAATAAGTTAAAAGTTGGATAAAACTGTAGAAACAAGTTAAAAGTTGGATAAAACTCTAGAAACAAGTTAAAAGTTGGATAAAACTGTAGAAACAAGTTAAAAGATTGGATAAAACTCTAGCAACAAGTTAAAAGTTGGATAAAACTCTAGCAACAAGTTAAAAGTTGGATAAAACTGTAGCAACAAGTTAAAAGTTGGATAAAACTCTAGAAACAAGTTAAAAGTTGGATAAAACTCTAGCAACAAGTTAAAAGTTGGATAAAACTGTAGCAACAAGTTAAAAGTTGGATAAAACTCTAGAAACAAGTTAAAAGTTGGATAAAACTGTAGCAACAAGTTAAAAGTTGGATAAAACTGTAGCAACAAGTTAAAAGTTGGATAAAACTCTAGAAATAAGTTAAAAGTTGGATAAAACTCTAGCAACAAGTTAAAAGTTGGATAAAACTCTAGAAACAAGTTAAAAGTTGGATAAAACTCTAGCAACAAGTTAAAAGTTGGATAAAACTCTAGAAACAAGTTAAAACATTGGATAAAACTCTAGCAACAAGTTAAAAGTTGGATAAAACTGTAGAAACAAGTTAAAAGTTGGATAAAACTCTAGAAATAAGTTAAAAGTTGGATAAAACTCTAGAAACAAGTTAAAAGTTAGATAAAACCCTAGAAACAAGTTAAAAGTTGGATAAAACTCTAGACATAAGTTAAAAGTTGGATAAAACTCTAGAAACAAGTTAAAAGTTGGATAAAACTCTAGCAACAAGTTAAAAGTTGCATAAAACTCTAGCAACAAGTTAAAAGTTGGATAAAACTCTAGCAACAAGTTAAAAGTTGGATAAAACTCTAGAAACAAGTTAAAAGTTGCATAAAACTACAATTATCACAATTTTGTCAAAATCTTGTTCAGGAAAAACCTAAAAACTTCGACTTATGTGAAATATGCTTAAATTAGAGTCCAAAGAACTGTGGCTACACATGTCACAGCAAAACGGGAAGTTTAAATTAACACATGCATTTAAAGTTAACACATAAAATACGATTTTGGAGACCAGTGAGTTAATGTATACCCAGGCGCGTAGCGTGACCATTTCAAAGGGGGGTGTCCCGCAATTCCAACTTAGGGAATTCCCCTATTTTCCGTCTGACTGCAATGAATAATGACGTCATAAAAAATAAGCAGAAACACTTAACGTCCAGCAAAAGCAAACACGTGCGTCGTATGAACACCCTTAGCGGGTACGGGCGGAGCCCGAAAAATTTTACGTTTCATGTATTCTAGACGCTAAAAACGGCGATTATTAGGAGCTTACGGCTTTTTAAATTTGTCTATTTGACTCATTCACGTCCGATTGGCCCGTGATTTCAATTGTGCGCGAAAATTATTAGATTGTGGTGTCAGAACAGGCTCTGTGACGTGTCAATCACAAACTGTTGCACTTCGTTGTCAGCAAAATTAACGATGCTTATCAACAAATCTGGTGATATTTGTAGTTTAGTTTTAAACTCGGTATAATTAGTAAATTATTCAGCTGAAACTGTACAAAACGAAAACAAACAAGTAAGATGGCCATTTATTATCAGTTAAGCAGGAAGCTATAGTTCGACGACGTTTTAATAATATATCTCCTCAGCGGAAAATGTTATGTAGACGATTCATCGTGAAGGGAGGCAGAAGTAGCTAGGTCATTAATAAAAAATAAATCGATTGCACAGCGTGGATTCGAAAGGAGTTAAATGTTAGTGAAGCGATAGCAATATTGTTCTAGTGGACAGTGTTTTTGAAAGTTTGTCAGTAAAAGCACGAGTTTTATCCAAAAATATGACATCTCCAGAAAGAAAGAAGCAAAAAGTAAGAAAAATCATATCGTATTTTGACACAAGGAGTGTCAGTGGTCGATTAGAATTGCCAGAAACGACCCATGAAAAAAAAAACACAAATCGAATCAGCGAGTATAGTGTCACCTCAACAACAATCGTCTGGAATTGGGTCTCCAAATGACATTGGAAATTTCGTTTGAGCTAATATTTCGAGGGAGACAAAGCGGAAACTTTTGTTAAATCCGTGGATGCCAGACGAAACTTGCGTATTCCCAAGACTAGAAAGAATGAAAAAAAACAAATCTGTTATGTGTCCTTCCATGCATCATGGCTTAAAGCGCATCCTTGGCTTGTTTACAGCGATGTAGTGCAAGGTGCATTTTGCAAACATTGCGTTTTGTTGCACCGGAAAAGGCAGGAGGGTCATCCCTAAAGCAGCTCGTCAAAACTCCACCACGGAGTGCGGCAGAATATGTAAAAGGGACTACGTTGTTGAAAGATCACGCGTCGCTCGAATATCATAAAACAGCAACCGTAAAAGCGGAATCATTTCTTCAGGTATTAGAGAGGGGAGACGTTTTGGAACAAATGGATAGAGATCAACAACGATTGCTTCCTCTAAAAAATGACTTTCTTGTCTCTGTGGTAGAGAGTATAATATTCTGCGGCATTCAAGGCATTCCCCTTCGCGGGCATCGCGATTCTGGTCAGCTAACTGCTCCTGCAAACTTTCGAACTGAAGAAAACGAAGGAAATTTTTGCGCACTTTTAAGATTTCGAACTGGGGACACTTCAGTCACAGATTATTTGGCTCAATCCAATCGGGCTGCCATGTATTACAGTCCACAAATCCAGAATGAAATTATTGATGTTGTCGGCGATGTCATTCGTCAAAAAATAATTGCACGAGTCAAGAAGTTCGTTTTTATATTAGCGTTTTAGCTGACGAAACTAGTAATGTTTCTAACATCGAGCAACTTTCGCTAGACAGCTTAAACAGGTGGGATTTAAATTCAGACAATATGCGTGGTCAAGGTTACGACGACGCCGCCAATATGTCCGGAAAATTTAACGGCGTACAGGCAATTATTGCACGTAAATGTAGTTTACACGCCTGTTTTCTCTACGTCGTTGAGAAGTCTGTTCGTTTTACCAATAAAATACATATGCGTTAAAAGGCCTGTTTCAGATTACTTGAGTCGGTGACAGGCGAAATGCCAAATGAAACAACGATAACAAGCGGTGATTAACGGCGATAATCACCGACCTGATTAGGCGGCCGACGTGTTTTCAATGCCAGGTGCAATGTTTTCCGATGTAACATCGCAGCAATTACGGTTTGATTTTTGTGATCATTGTTTACTGAGATTTCAAAGGGGGGTGTCAAGACTCCTAAATACCCCCCCACGCTACGCCCCTGTATTTCTTCGGGATTGCTTGCAAGTTTTATTACATATAATAGTTGTATTATTTACCTTATTATCAAACTATTGTCCCCACCTTTTTGGTGTTTTTCTCACAATGCTTGAAAACTTCTTGACATAATCCAGCGAGCTTGTGATAATCGATTCGTTCGCCGAAATTGTAAGATTCGCGATTTCTCCAAACATTTTGTCGAACAGCGGAACCCAGTCAACCGCGTCGGCCATTGTCTGAAGAAAGAGCAACAATGGGTGACCTTTGACTTCTAACTATCACCCTTCACTCCTGATATTGACAATTTAACGCAATTTAGCAAAAAAACGGGCTGGTCGACATTACAAAATATAACTGATTTCTACAAAAACAAAAAAGTAACAAATAGTTCATATAAAACAGCTCCTTTGGTAAATGTAACTGTTCACCAACGGTTCGGCAACCTACAAAGTCGCCATAAGTTGTAGTAGGAGCGTTGGACGCCATTTACCCTAAAGAAGAAAGTTCGCTGGAATGTTGGAAAAGAAATACAATTACCACAGGATCGTTTTTTAATTTAATATTATGCCTGGTAGCAACAGTTTATACATTAAACAAAGAAATAGTTTTAATCATTTTATTGTTTTCTTCACATCTATTAACTACCTTCCTAAACAACAAAAAGTTTGTGCGGAGTATCTTTAGTAAAAATGTTTTTTCGTGCATATTGGAGCAGAAGGTTCGGCCAACCCCACGAGTTCGACTGAATCATCAGGTTTCCTAACGCTACTTGATTCATAACGTCAATTTATTACGTCACCTCAAAAAAATATATATCCCGACCCTGGTCTCAACGCGAACCCCAAAAAATCAAAAAGTTTAAGAACCTCTTATGTCTCAACAATCCTAGTTTCTGTGGACACTTGTATATTCACCTGCAGTTCACTGAAGTTGAACTTGTGGTAATTTTTCTCCTCGTTACGAAGTTCTTCCAACGGTAGAGTGATTTCAGCGATCTCTCGTTCCAGGTCAATGATTTCAAGCATCTGCTGCCTCGTGTGGTTGGTTTCACCACCAAGCAAAACCCCGATCTCAGTCATGTACAACGCGTACGCACCAAGGATCTGCAAATAAGAGGGCATGACGGACGTTAAGTAAAGCATTTCTA
Organism: Ascidiella aspersa; assembly: GCF_963924565.1. Lineage (NCBI taxonomy): Eukaryota > Metazoa > Chordata > Ascidiacea > Phlebobranchia > Ascidiidae > Ascidiella > Ascidiella aspersa. The sequence goes on along the minus strand of NC_139451.1, from coordinate 33,865,645 downwards.
TGCTGGCTTGGGACTTGACGGGTCGGTTAGAAAAAAAAAAATTTTTTAAACCAAATTTAGCAATAACAATTTAACAATTAGATCAATTTATTTATATTATACCCTTGTTTACAGCAGTTATCTTTACCTTATCATCTTTAACAGTCTTGTTGATGTAATGATCTCTTGAACCAAGGCCCAACCCTGACTCACCAACCTGTCAATAAAACAAATAACTCAACCACTGTTTAACATCACTGTTTAAACAAAAAAGGGTGTTATTTGAACCTGTTTTGTTAAATTGTGGAAAACAATATAACAAATAATTTTCACCTGTTATAAAATCACTACTTCGGGCATTTTACCAACATTTCAGAACATAACAGGTTGCATTATTCAGGAACGTTTAGTAAGTGGTTAAACTAAATTTACCTTGAAACTATGTTTTTTTAATTTTATTCAAAATAATTTTTATAAACTAACTTTTATTTAAACTCTTTTATAATTTGTACTATTGTTTTTAACTAATTTTTACTAAAGCTATTTTTATGTGAACTACTTGCAGCTTACCATAATGACATTTGTGTTTGAATGTTTCGAATCTGTTCCCACATTTATGCTGAAGAACGGAAAGATTGAAAACGGGGCGAGTTTCAACAAAGTATCGTTGAAATTGAAAGTTGATTCGTTCCACGTCGACCAAATCCCCCAACCGCCAAACTAAACAACACAAGGTTGACCTTATATTGGTGGTTTTGGGCATATTTTAAGTCAGCAATACTGATATTATACAATGTAAACTTTTTTTACAAACATGTTATTCCAAGGGGATATTATTACTTGGTCACCTCCTGTATTAAGTCAACGAGTGGCTTCGGACCAAGTTTGTTGATCCCATCCATGTTAAGACACGACTTGTAATACAACTTCGCTTTTTCCTCCGACGTTGAAATGTTACCGGAGCTTGTTGACTTGGTCGAGTTGCTTTCTAATCACAAAAAAGTCACTTATTATACCAGTGTTGTTGATATATTAAAAACATGATACAGGGATATTACAAAAGACAAGTTTTGTGAGTAATTAGTTAATAAAAAGTTGTAATCTTAATTCGAACACCAGAAAACTTTTAAAATACTAAAACTATTAAAATCTAATATTTCAAGAATTTGTTAAAATTAAGAATAATTAATCCTTAATTAGGAAACTAGATTGGTAACAGTAATTATCGGCCCTTATGTTATGTTATGCTGAAATATAACAAGCAGTTCATTTACTAAAGTCATTTTCTCATTTTAGATCAAGTAGTGTTTTAATTATCACAAATCTTAACTCTTTATTACATCATAAGTACATAATAATATTAAAAACATTACAAACAAATTTGTTACAAACAAATTGGATCCTAGATTGATTACCAGTAACAACTAATTTATTCATAAAAAATGATAGTAATTTTCCTAACGTAATCGAGTGGAGTACCAAAGTTTATTTTGTATATATTTATAGTACATAGCAACATAATAGTATTAACTAGGGATGTCCGACACCCGCTACCCTATACCAAGTGGGAGTGTTGTGACTTGCCCGATGCTAGGCTGGTATCGATGCCGATACGATAATAAAATGATTTAGGAACTTTAACGATAATTTGCAATACAATGCAGTAATTTCTATGTTTAAATTGATCAAATAATAGTGATTGAACAACTGTAAGTAACTACACTTAATGTTAGAGCAAAATTTGCTCTAAAACTTCTTGCGATTCAAAACTGATTCAACCGTCAAGTATCGGACATCCCTAGTATAATTGAAAAAAGGTGATTTTAACCTAAGATTGATTTGAGGAAAGCTTGATTTCTCTGCCAAAGCTCATTGAAAGTTCCCCACCTGAAAAAAATAAAGAATAAAAAATCATAATCTTAAGCAAGAGTAGACACCCACAACAAATTGGTGCATAAATATGCAAACTGAACCATGCTTTTTTATATTGTTGAACTTTAACCTTGAACTATTAGTTAACCTTTTAAGGAAAGGTAATTTTTGACGAAAGGTTAACATATTCTTGAATAAATATGCGTGACTACCTGACAAAATTGTTGCGTATAGCTTTAAGGTTGTTTGTTTAACAGGTTTTAGATTTTGAGGCCTCAGTCAAAATATTTGCACGTATGTAGTTTTATTGTGTATATTTTAATTAACCCCATGTATTTATTTAATGTATCATGATCAGTTTACCTCGCGTGTCCAGGTGGAAGGGGATTCCGCTTCACCCAACCTCCGCACGAAAACTGGTAAAAGTCGTCGCACGGATCGGTCGTCTCATCCATCGAAAGTGAAATGCGACTGGAAACCTCAACGCACGACCGAGTCACACATGGTGTATCATCTGTGACCTCAAGTGAACAACTTGGAACAGCTGTTGGTAGAATAAACACTTTAAAAAAATTCCAATAAAAAACAACTTATTCATTTTTATTCAAAACATAAGCCATTAGCATAAATAAGTTAAAATTTGTTTATTATGGTCGGTTACTTTTTATTGCATCTGTAAGTTTTTGGTTTTACAGCAGTTCACGTTTGACATCGACTCCGGGTTATATCAGGAAATCTTAAGCAAACCATTTACTCAAAAAAACAAGCACTGGCCCTCATTTAAGCAAGTAGCAAGCGAACCATACTCTGCTATGCTGATCTAATTCTGGAATAGTTTATGGGAATTTATTTGATGAGCTTAAAAGCAAACATCAGGAAGTTTATACCGTATTTTGTGCAGTAGGCAAAAAATGAAAATGGTTTATGCCCCGAAGGTTGGTAATTCCCCCTGTTTCAATAGATAAAAAAACTATATTGATAATATAAAAATTAAATTGTAAGTGTTTATTAAAAAAAAAACCTCCCTATTTGTTTATATCTACTCACGCTCGTTTCCTCGAAAAGCTAGAACCATCACAAGAGCAAAGAGAAGACATATTATGACGAGACAAAGGACAATCTCTCGGTTGGTGAAAGTCCTCGATAATCGACGACACGGAACCCGACCCCAGCAGCGGGGCCGCTTGTAGTTGTACGAGTGCGTCTAAACAATAGGAACATCACATTTTTGTTGTTTCTATTTAGTTCATTCCTGTTGATAAAGTACAAATAACTATCTTCATAGTAGCTGTCACATTATAACTAATAAGCATTTTTGCAATGCTTTTAAAGAAAGCCTTGGAATTTTAAGTTTCAAGCTTATGACCGAGTTTAATCTTGAAATATGCCAACATAAATAACTTGCAGTGCTCAAACAGCCGTTCGAAAGCTCGTCCCCAGATGTTTTCAGAGTTTAAATAAGACAATACAGCGACAAACCAAGATTGACATTATTTATGTGACTAATAAGCTTTTTGCACTGGTTAGAAAATAACACCCTTGAATTTAGAAACAACATATGCCATCTTGAATAACTCTTCACATGCTTAAAACTCGCTGAAGCGTGTCCAACTCACTGCTCGTCCATCCGCGTCCAAAACCTCTGTCTCCAACTCAGTGGGGGAAGTCCCAGAAGCGGAAACGTTCAGGTGGTTCGAACCATTCTCGTCCTCGTGGAACGTTGTTACCTAGCAACAAGAAACAACCAGTTGTTACCTAGCAACAAGAAACAACCAGTTGTTACCTGGCAACAAGAAAAAAAAAGTTGTTACCTAGCAACAAGAAACAACCAGTTGTTACCTAGCAACAAGAAAACAATCAGTCACCGCAAGGATGCTGAGTCACAACTTCAGTTAAAGTATGGCTTGTTGCTATGGTAACATTATGGTTTGTAGCTTAATAATGGCAAGTAGACATCAGACGACTACATTCAACAACCATGCAGTGTATGTAATTATGGTTTGTGATTTAATGAGTCTTTGTCATAAAAACAACAAAATTTGTTGAAACTGAGAAGTTATCATATCGGATTACCATTATTTTGAAAGTATTTTAAATCAAGAGCATTTATAAGTAGATGTCCGATAATTTCAGGATGGACAAATGCACAATGTTAAGTATCACTAGGGTTGTATCGGTGCCGATGCGATTAATATAGGGAATCCTGCCTTGATTTGCGAACTTAAAACAGTGGGATAACAACTGGTGGCAACTAAATTTCTTGACTCTAAAACAAATTTCTGCCTAAAATCATGATTAAGCACAGTAAATAGTAATATATACACAGTACACTACGTAACGGATCGCATGATTTAAAATATCTGGCATTGAAAAAAATGAAAAAAAAAAAACATTGAAAAAAGTCCACCATTGCAAGTGGATTCTAGAATTTCTAAAAAACAGTCACGATGGTCGGTGGTTTTGCCAACAAATACGATTTCATATGTCATGAAGAAAAATCAAATGTTCAACTCTTTTGATGCAAAATTTATTTTGTTAAAGCTCAATAAAAACAAAAATTGCGGGCTACGTTTTTTCATCTGCAACGTATTTCAGCCACAATCTGGTTAGACAAGTTACAAGAAAAAGAACAACAAAAACAAGAAGAAAAACAACAACACAAACAAGAAGAAAAACAACAACAAAACAAACCAACAAGAGTAAACTTACCAGTTGCAGAGAGCTATAAGAAGCAACAATATCATTGTTTGTCATGGTTAGATCTTTAAAAACAATCTTATTTTATTCTTACAACAAAAAATGAGCAAAAAAACAAAATACATTGAGCTAAGATAAAAAAGCCTCAAAAAAAATTCATAGTTTTGAGATACACAAACGGTTTGCCAGATAATTACATAACAATATTGCATTTATTTTCAGTTAGTGGTTTTAGATATTTTATAGAAATTTTTCAACATATAAATTTTTTGATACAACTAATTTGTTGTTCCTGTAAAGTTAGCAGACAATATAATCATCAAATGGCCAGATATTTTATAAATATTTGTTAATAAAGATTCACACAAATTGTTTTAAACCACCATTTTCTGCAATAAAAATTATTGCAAAACCTATGCATTTTTAAATTAATGGCTTTGTTTGGTTTTAAATATTTATAAAAATATAAAAAAGTAAACTTTAAGATATTTAGGTTATCAGTAATTTCTAAAGACAACCTATTAATTTTCAAGAAACAGCAAAAATAGCTTGCTAAGAAACAATTTCCTACTAGTTTGTTGCCTAACTACTTAACCTAACAGCAGATGAGATTAGTTGCTGCAACTTGTCTGGTTAATGTTGTACAAATTAGATTACAACTAAATCCCAAAGGATTGCCAACTACAAATACATGTGGTGTAACTTTCACATTTGGATTGGATTAAACCACTTAGATAGTAACCAAGGGTGTCCCATATTTACAATGCTTATTCTGTATAGTTTTGCAAATTTGCCCGTTTTTATATTGGTTTATAAAACCTTTAACCTATATATATTTTATAAATTCCAGACATAGAAACACTAACTAAAACTTTAAACTAATGTGAACATTAAATGCAAGCTGCTACTGACAGAAGCATGGCATCCAACCTTCAACACTAAACAGAAGCTTAATGCAAGAAGCCACTAAAGCTGCACAAGTCTGCTCTGCGTCAACGATTCTCAAGTGGGCTGGAACTCAAGATGAAGTTGTTTACACCAAACTCAACAAGACAGCTTGATTTAACCTTAAACAAACACTTATCATGCAATAACAAAGGCTACTGACCATGTAACAAAGGCTACTGGTGATCTAACAAAGGCTAACAATCAAGTAACCTTGTTTAGTGACAAAGAGTAACAAAAGTGTTGACAAATGTAGGATTGTTTTTGGGTTGATTGATTCGTAGGAATGTGGAAGGAGCAATGTGCTCTGTCAAACGCTAATCACTGTTACAAGCTGCTTCCTGTAAATTGAATTAAGCGCCACAGAAATGCGCAGGTAATGCATCACTCAACACTCGTGGAAGGTGCATTGAAATGCATTGCTTTGGAGGAAATATAATTAAGAAAAGCTGGTCTGTCAGGCTTGCCACATAATTCTATGACAGAACATTAAACACTTTTAAAAGGAAATAAACACTTTTTTGTGAACTGGCATGTTTTGAATACAATTCCAAAAAAAACAGTATAAATGCCAAGCGTAACTCAATAACTAATAGTTTTTAATTGTGTCTTTTAGCACATAACTTAAGCTGGTCATAAAATAAAATCAAAGACTTGTGGAAATTCTGTCTCTATGGTATTTTAGAAGTTGTAAAAAAAATTAACAAGTGTTTTAAACAGAATTCAAAAACAAATAGTATAAATGCTTTGGTCAACAGAAAAAATGTTAAAAAAGTTTTTTTTACTACTGCATTTTCTAAACATATAACTTTACGCTGCACAAAAAGTAAGTTCAAAGACTTATATAAAAAACACCTTTTAAAGATTTTTCAATCTGCAAATCGAAGACTTTTAAATATTTCAAAACTATGCGGCAACCTTCCATAAACAAAGACTGTTTGCAAATTAAGAGTGATTGCTTGAATGCACATAACGGTAGAAAATCTGTCTGCAGAAAAACAGAAATTCTGCAAAAAGTTTAGCGCGTTAATTGCCCCGGGCATTACATAGTTTACGTGATTAGAAACCGCAGAAATATTTTTAACTGCATTGTTTACCTGCTAACACTCGACAGCACCTCTTGTGACAACAAACAACAAGAGTTATAAGACGAGTCGTTAAAACTTTAGTGATTTTACTTTACAAGAACAGGGTCAAACAGTCTACTAAACGTTTTTATCAGTTTTGAAAATCCTGAAAAAACTTTGAATGCTTATGTATTAAATATTTATCCAATAAAGTTAAATTTATTAAAAGTATGCCAAAATAAAAGACTACAAGATCTACTTCATAGCAAACATATATAGGATTATTTTGATTCCAATTACACTTTTGTTACAAGTCATAATTTCAAACTAAATTTAAAAAAAAATCATCACCCGAAAATAAAAAAAATATAAGATTTGAAAAATCTTTTCATCCATGATTATTAAAATTACAACAAAAAACAAAGAAAACCTATTAAGTAACAAAACATTTGCCACATGTGTTTTTTCATCAGCAATCACAAAAACTTGACAAGTTGAGTTGAACAAGAAACATACAACATTGGATATTAGTGTTGTGTATTTGTCTAGGCTGGGCGCCATTTATAATGCTCAAGGGTGCCAAGAGGTATTATATAATCGCTACACATCTGATTTTGCCTCAATTGGTCCCCTCGTATAACCCTATGCCTATGATTCAAAAAAAAAAGCCAAAATAGGTTGGAAATGACTGGTATTGGGTGAATTAATAAGTTATTAAAACTAAAAACAAGCAAGGAAGTAAATCACTTACCTCAGGCTGTGTAAGCGGGGCATATTGGCATTCAGGAAAATTCATTCAAATAATGCTACCGTTGGTTACCTTGGAAACAACACAACTCCATTGTTACATAACAGTATTGTAATAATGTACACAATTTAAAAATTACATCCAGAGATTTTTGTTACCAAGTGCCAGATTTAACTTCATCAAATTTTTATTTGTGTAATACAATAACTTCAAATGAGTTATATTTTACAAGGAAGTAAAATACCACCGATTAAATATTATTACTAGTTTTATCACAAAATTACTGACAGAAACAAATCAAAATAGTGGACAAGGCGTTTATGGATTTAAACAAAATACACCAGGTTAAATTTTTATTCAAAATATGTTTGTAAAAAATTATAGCCATTGGTTTATGGTTTATAATGTATACCAATAATGTTTAACTTTATACACATTTTTATGAAGCTTAAATTTTTTAAATTTTTATTGATGGTTGAATCTGAGTAAAAGTTTTGCAAATAGAAAGAAAAAACAATACACTTTGTTGGTTAATAAATAAAGATTTGAAAAACACACAATGCAGATCATTTGGTAAATAACACAACTGGTGTTCATAGAAATGCTGAAAATATGGATCATGTTTTTAGTTTTCTCAACCAAGAAACTATTAGGCCAAACCTACAAAAAATCAAAGGTCCAATATTTCTTGCACAAAATCATGTAAGTTTGTCATTTGTCGTAAAATATTGCTGTCCCAGTGAATTTAGCATGCAACCACAAGATCTTGTCTGATCTGCCATACTTTCCACATGAGTTCATGTGTTACACAAACTGCAGCGCCAAACTTTTAGATGTGCGTGTGTGCAATTATGTTTTTGCACATTCTAGGTTGAAACTTGAGTGCACAACATACCAATTCAGTTGTGCACACAAATTTATTTTGGAAAATTCTCAGGTGAGCACCTGCCAAAGAATGCAGACTAGGCATGGGATGTATTTCAATTCATTTCTACACGGGGATGTATTCCAATACGTTTGTACTCTCAGCTGCAACTGTAGCTGTACATTTCAGGATAAGCCGATCAAATGTGCAAAACTTAAGTCATGTTTTCGGTCTAAGTTAGCCATAGTTTATAGGTACATTTATTAAAGCTGCAAAATATTTAACTGCCTAAACATCTCCCAGCGCAATATCCTAAGTTTCCAATTTGGCATTTCAAATAGGACGCTGGTCTAGAATTCTACCACAGCGTTGAAACACTTATTAAATCAACGCATAATATTTGGGTTGGGGTGTCACTTAGTGTTTGGGTGAGGGTGGGTCAAGTATTATTATATTTATTATTGAATAATCTTGATTTAATTAACCAAACCCAAACTCACAACCTAGCCCTAATAATGTTCGTTGTGGTAGGATTCTAGACAAGCGCCGAAATTTCATTTTGTTGTCGAAGGATTAACTAATTATAAAGCTGTTTTTGCTGTTAGCAATGTTCTTAATATTGTTATTTATTCGCGCAAATATTCGTTTAAAAATGTCTGCGCCTGAATTTTTGGAAAATTTTTGACAAATTTGATCAATAAAAAATAAAGGGCTCACTGAAAACTATTGAAGCGTGGAATTTAGGCGACAAATTAGAGAACAATATTCACGACTTTATGAAATGTAGACAAATGCTTATTTTAATGAAAGACCAATTAAAAACAGGTTGGTACAATTTTAAATTTGTATCTGCCAATTTTAATTTACTGCTACTAGATATTTTGTGAAAAAAATATAATAAAAATCGGTTTTAGGGTGAAAATAGGATCTTAAATGATTGCTCACCAGTGTCTTTCAATTGAAGGGTCGCAAGCCACAATTGGGTCGGGTTTGATTTGGTCAAATCATTTGGTTCAATTGCCGATTGCAAAAGCTTCAAATAGCTAGAATTATTTACGGAGATTGGTTCTCAGCACGTTTTTCAATATTTGAGAAAATTGCGGAAGCCATAGTGAAACACGGATTCTATAAATTAAATTAAACTTATTAATGCTAATTTTGTTTGGTCTGCTCTGTTATACTTATAAAAGAGGCAGTGAAAAAGTCAAAAAACACTGCAAAAGGGTTGAAAGAAATTACGATCAAAAGAGATTTTTGCGTCAAATTATGCTTCCGCTAGATGATGACAAAGAGGCAAACCAGTGATTCCAAACTTCTTAAGTTTGGGTTCGAAATATCTGCTTTTTTATTTTCAATTGATATTTTTTTCGACCCAAATTATGTCATTTATGAATCTTTTTTTCTTGTCTATTTTATTCCTTGTAGTCCAAGCTCGATATTATCAAATTGCATAATTTGTTGCCAAGCTCACTTTTCTCATGGTTTTCAACTTTCCCGCATCACACTTGTTGGATCTACACCGGAGATTTTAAACGTGTGGCCGTCGGGACGTTTTCAAAACTATTTTTTGGCAACAGCTTGAAGTGTTATAAAGTTGTCTCAGTAGTGGGTTGTTAGTTTGCCTGGCCCCTAATAACTGCACATCGAAGTTTCCCTGTTATAGGGCCGCCGCGATTTGGTACAACGTATCGCTTCTCAGAGGCATAAATATTAAGTAGCCTATGTGTACATATATATGCTTAGAATCAGTGCCTTCTTACCATGTTGAAATAAATAAAGATACATGCTACCTACTTTCATATGGGCTTTGCTATTCTCACTAGGGAAAATTTTACAACACATTGCGAACTTTTATTTAAAAGATTAAAAGCTGCCACAATTCTATTTTATCAGAGCGGCGCATCTTTTTCACTCTTCACGTTGCTGCGTTCAATCAAGTTAAATCTGTTTACGGATGCAACCTGAATATGGGTCGTCCATCTTCTGTATTAAAAGGACAAACAACATTTTCAACCACATTTGTAGAACTTTGTAGATTTTGTTAGAAAGCAGGAAAGTTTAGTTAAAAGCAGGACTTCACGATGTCAACTTTTGGGCAAAATACACGACTCTCCGGCCTGATAACAAATATTTATTCACGCAAAAAGTGGTAAAAACATAGAAAGCTTACGTCTTTAAGTTTTTTATAGTTTTTTTTTTGGTTTATTTTTATTTTCCATGGATTGTTTTCGCGCCAGAAATTGTTGTTGAGAAAAATTGTACAAAATTATTTGCGAAAAAATCATATTTTTCGGTTATATTAGTTTAGTTTGAAAACGTTGAGACCGCAATTCAGAAGTAGAAACATTTAATCTTATATCGTTTTGCATCGATAACAAGCCTCACTTGAAAGATAAGAATCAAGAATGGGGTTCAACATTTTATAATTTAGTTTGCAAATCCACTTTACGTTAAAGAATACCTTAAAATTAAACACATAAGCCGAAATGGCAATAAAGCGATAGGAGGGATAATCACCTTTTCATTTCATATATTCAAAGCACAAAGAAAAACTGAACATCAACATTTCCTCGCTTTTTATTTATACATCTTTATATTTTAATTGTTTTCTATACTTTTATAATCTTAGGTCTTTATTTATTTATTAAATCCACTTTGTGTTTCAACCACGAGTTCATTTGCTTCAATCTTTGGAATCTGCTTACTTAATTCGCGTCACAATGGACTTCGAATGACGTCACAATGCGCATCGAGCGACGGGATTTCGGTGAATCCTGAACAAATAACCTTTCACTAGACAAGCGATTAACACCAACACCGATTGTTGATTGAGTGTAGTTTATGCGCCCTGTATTGAATGGACACCTTAATGCCGTGAAGTTGTTTTTTAAAGATTTGTTAAAAATAATACGTCACTCTGTGTCTCTGTGTGTCAAAGTAATCAACATTCACCTTCTAAAATTAGTCAAAAAATACCAAAATAATAAACACGAAAAAGGATGAAAAAACAAATTAAAACCACAATTAAAAAAATATGATAAATAAAAAGGAAATAGTAAAAAATTAAAATTATTCACACAAAAAAACAAGAAAAACAAATTAAAAAACATCACAAATAAAAATAAAGAAAAAGCCGAAAGTTTTTGGCGCTAAATTTCGATGTCTCTGTTGTTGAAAGTTGTCTTTTAATTCGCCCCACTTGTGCGTCATCAATGGAACGCGAGAGCTCTGCTTGTTTGTGATTATGACGTGTGAAGTGGGACAGCTTCCTGAATGAACTCTGCTACAAAATTGACGCGCGCGTGTGTGTTCGTATACATGTCTGTGTGTGTGTGTGCGTGACGCGTGTGTGTGTTGATTACAATTCCGTCGCAGACAAAATCAATATAAGAAATTCAGTCATATTTTGCAATCCAAATTAAATCTTAAAAAGGTCATTTTGCGAGAACATATAATAAATGATCGAAGATAAATAGGCTTCTAAAGCAAGGCTGTCAAATCCAAGCCTTACTGGGCCGCATTATTCGAGCATGGCAGTACGCCGCACCAACACACCTAAGAAACAAATCTGTTTTAAAATCAATTACACATATTATATGTGCACTAGGTTAATTTACACTGCAGAAATGCCTATACAGACACCACCATTCATATATACAAGTTATAGAGTGGTATGAGCGCCATCATAAATCTTTTCAAGCCGAAAAAGTTACGATTTCGGAAATCGTTGCAAATAAAACACGCAAACATGTCCGATGTTACCACTGTCCTAAAACAATAAATATTTCCCATAACACCTTGAAAACCATGGCCATACATTAGGAATATCACAGCCCATATTGGCCTATATAACATTTTGGACGTTTTGAAAATATCTGTATTTATTTTCAACAAAGTGAGAGCACTAATTTTGTTGCACATAGCCATTTAATCGATTTCGCCGATTTAACCATACGAAGTCATTAATATTGGATCGAATTGTGGAATTTTAAGCCAAAATATCGAGTAACGGACATCCCTGTGTCTACAGTTGCCCATCCAGGCGTAAAGTGTTGGGAACCTGTGGGAAGGGGGTTACCACGCGATAAATGTTGGGAATCATGGTTTGACTCTCGGGAAACTCTTGGGCGTTCAACGGTGTTAAGTCAGAAGAAATAAGTTGCAGAAACGTTGAATAACAATTTTAATTACCGGAGAAGTGGGTTGATCCGTGATCCCACTTGTACAGATACTTAAATCTGATACAACACACCTTCGCAGAATACAGTCCGCCAAGCAATTTAAACTGCTATGCAAAAATAAATCATTACATTTTTTTTCTTGATTTTAGCATTTTTATAACATGTTGTACTTGCAAGGCTTCTTCTTCACCTGCTCACCGGCTTATTACAACATGGATATTTTCAGCCTATACACTTTCTATTTCATCCCGGTTACACATATTTTAGTAAAGCTGCGGTTAATGTTGCTGGTTTCGTCTTTATCACGTAAAACCATTAATGGAGGTAATAACTACAATATACAAACGCAATAGAGACTGAAATCACAAGAATCAGTTAAGCAACAAAAAGTTCGGTTTTTTACTTGGTTCTCTATTATTACGGCACAAGGTAAAATTTGGTTGTGCGAAATCATACTAATTTGTGAATAAGCGTAAATACAATGCTTCTAACTGAATATTGCCTTCTAAAATGGCAATATTGGTAATATTAAATATATTTTAGAAATTTAATCGTTGGCATTATGTTTGAGAGTAAGATCCTGTTGCGGAAACACATACTGAACTTATATGATTAAGAATAAATATGTTGATAGAAAATAATAAATGTGAGTAAAACCATCATTTGTTTAAAGTGCGAAGTTTATTTTATTAAACAAACAAATAAACTTATTCTGATCTCATTAAAAAAAACTTTACGCGATAAACTAGAACAACCTACAAACCTAACTTAACTACCGATTGTTTATCGTTTATTACGTCACATCCAACCGCGACCCTATTGTTACGTCACTAAAGGTGCGAAGCCGTTTTCCGACGGATTCGATTAATTGGGTTAATTTTGCAATTTCTGTCAAACTTGAAGCTTAAGGAAACAACTTAAATCACAATTCCGGTTCAAATCGAGGCGATTGCGCAATACATCGCGCGACGGAAACGACTAAACGATTATGACGTAACAAACGTTTTTAAAAAACTTTAAGTTTATACAAATTTGTGGTTGTTTTTGACTTCGGGGACATTTTAGGACTTGAGGATTGCGCAATACATTGTAGTTATTGTGCAACGCACTGTTATGACGTAACAGTGCAACACAATTATTCCCCGAAGAATTAGTTGAAACCTGAAAAAACAAAAAACAAATTTTACCGACAGTTTAACGATTACATTGACACCGACTTGTGATAATAGTATCGTTTAAAAAGTTTTTTTATTAAATTAAAACAATATTAATTTTGTTTAAACTATTCAAACTGCAACATTTCAGATTGTAAACTACAAAATCAATCAAATTATTGTTTATTTCAAACCGAACATGCTTTAAAACACATTTATCAGATTTCATTTCACTTCTGTCAACAATTGCAACCTTCTTAATATCAATTCACACGTCACAATTGAATTCTCGCCACTTATTTACTTTTGTAATTTCGCGGTTTAAGAACTCTCCCAGACATAAGGTCGCTTGTTGTTTGATTATGACGTAACAGCGATAAGACAATGGCACCTGGCTGTAGACACTCGTGGGGGAATCCCCTAGCAGATGTGAGAAAGTAATTGGTTCAAGATTCAGGTGAAATTCTAATCTGCAAGAAATAAGTCGTTTTGAGACAATTCACAGTTTTATTTGTTTTTTATTATTTGTGCTTTGAGAGAATATGTTTTTCAGACAATTAATATTTTCAACCAATTTGTTTATAATGTTAACTTTGCAAAAAGCTTTGCTAAAAAAATTAAAAGTCGCTAAATGTGGGTTTAGTCGAAAATATTATTTGACCAACAATAACCACAGTTTGTTTCAATAAAATCAATGTTTTTTGTGCCGAAAATCATTTTTTCAAGCTTACTCAAATCATTGACCGACAATTTGTCGTTTTACCGGCGACCAAAAATAAACGCAATTTGTTGTCACGTTTTTTTTAAATTCCAACTAACATAAAATTCCTATTTTTCGTGCATTTGCTGGATTTAAAAAAAAAATCCTATTTAACCAACTTTTGTGCAAAATGTAAAAAACGACGAATCTTCCAAAATGTTGATTTCAATTAAACGTAGACAAAAAGTTTGTAGTTATTTTGTTGAGCCCAATAAAGCTAAACTAAAGGTGTTTGAACATTCTACAAAATAAAATTTGACTTGTTTAACTTTTTACCCTTTGGGAAATTTAATAATTAGGCTTCTAATCAACAATGTGTTTTAAACTTTTCACAATTGTTTAACTTTTTACATTTTACTGCACAGACCCACGGGGATTCCCCACTTTCATTGTTCCTCAAACATCGCGCGTCCATTGTTACGTCATGATCGAGTTGCTAATTCGTCTCGCGGCGCGCTTAAATGCAGCGATCGGCCGAATGTTGAGCACAGAGGTGGCGTGGCAGGGGCGGGGTCAACAGATCTCGTGAAATGCTGGAAAATGTTTCAAGTGTGATAATCGCAACTGTTTCTAACGGTTTGTTGGTGGTTTCAGAATGTAGACAAATGTCGTGTGTTCTGTGAGAGAGTTAAATGTAATATTTGTATGATTTTTCATGTTTTTATTGAAATTATTATGAATTATTTACCATTTATTATATTTATAACTTAAGTTGGATTGAAAGCAAGATTGAAACGAGAAAGGTTTGTGAATTTTTGACGTAAACAGGGTATTTTTAAACTTCATGTAATTTCCCAATATCATGTTTTCGGGGAATATTTTTTAAAGTAATACGAGAGGTTATTTTACCGAATTATATAAAAAAGAGTCAGTTTTTTATTGTTTAACAATCTAATGCAAACGTTCATCTTGTGCAGTTAAAGGTTTGTAATAAATAAATGTTACCTTACGTTTGGTGCAGGGATGGGCAAACTTTTTCTAGTCGCGGTCCAAAACCAAGACAAGAAAGGCGTACGCGGGCCGTTAAAGTTTAACTGACAATTATGTTAATTGTGAGGTTTTTAGTTTGAAAATATTTCCTCAAACCGCAACCAAACTAGATATATGAACACTATGTTTGCGCAAAGGCGGAATATTTTTGCATTTACTTAGCCGAAATAGTTAAATAATATGAGGAATGGCCTCGTGACTGATTTGTAAGTGAGGTGGTTGGCCGTAATTTGCTAAACCCTGGTTTAGAGCTTAATTTACACTCGTTCACTTTTTATCCAACTAGTGACAGGTGCGTCAAAATGTGGTTTAGCATTCATTGTTTTTTTTTTATTATAGATACCACTCTAATTGGACACAAAAAATAATAAACAAGTCATGCGAAGCACTAGTAAACAAAATGAACGTTTAAATGTGATTTATTTGGTCGCAGTAACATGGGTGGTGCAATAAAACTGCTTTGCAATGAGTTAAGTCAGGTTTGTAAAGCAACTTTACCTCGAAATATATTTCACACGAAAGGGGCGACTGCACGAGGTTGGGTCATATCTGATTTAATTAGGTTTTCATTTTACCATTTCTCTTTGGTTGCCTTCTGTAAGTAATTGACTCACTCTCCAAAACCGTTTTCCAAATTTCGAAAAAGTTTTGTATTTTTTGGCTTAAAGTCGGCTATTGTTTAATTGAACTTTTGTAAAGTTTTTAACTTTCCACAACTTAACCCACGACCTCTAGCCCTGCATACTTGCGCACAAACAAACTGCGCAAGTATGACGTCACACAAGTGAACACGTGTTTCGTAACTGACAAATGTTTGATAAATCTTGACAAAATAAAACAAGGCGAAATGTTCTACAGAAAACCTAGATTTCTATTTTTAATTTTATTAAGAGCTCCATAGAAAGCCTAAAATTATTGTTGTTTTTTTCAGCATCGCTAAGAAAATAGAAACAAAATGACGCCGACAGTTTTAAACCAACCGCTAGATGTCGCCTCTGAGGCGCAAGTTTGGACTCAACTCCCCAGCAACAATAATATTGATATTTCGCATAATCGCGTCGCAGCTTCGGGGTTTTCCCCTGATGGTGATCAACTGCAACACGTTGAGACCGGTTACCACGGATTCTCCCTCCAGGAAAGCGCTTCTCAGGGGGGCTACGCAACTTTTAACGACTTCAAATCACTCCAATCGTTCCAAGTGGCACCTGACTACCTGCCACATGCCAGTGACTACTTACCACCTGCCAGTGACACTTGGCAGTTGCCACATGCTTCGTCATCATGCGAGCATTACTCAGCAGATTTCGTGGCGGGTCGGATGAGGACAAACCTGAGGAAGCGGGAAAGAAATTTGAATATAAACAAAGCGTTCGACGACCTTAGGGCGAAGATCCCAGACCTGCCAATCGATACTAAAGTGTCAAAGATCAAGATATTACGCCTCGCCTCAGATTACATCAGGCATCTTAGTTCTGTGCTCGGCGGAGAAGTAAGTTTTAAAAGTTTTACTTATGGTATATTGTCTTTTAGATTTTTGGAATATATTATCAAAATTTAAAAGGTCCGATACTTTATGTCTTATTCCGATCCCGATATGTTTGAGTAAAGTAATTTTCGACAACAAATGACGTCTTTAGTTTGCTCAATTTATCAAATTTGACAAAATGAAACGTTTAAAGTGATGTTTTGCGGGTTGTTAGCAAAAATTGCTCCAGCATTAGAAAGTTTCCTTCGATTGTTAATAATTTACGTTTCCAAAAACAAAATTACGTTGAAAGTTAAAATCTGCTCATGGGAACGCATTTAGCTGAACACTTGGTATTTATTTCGTAATTAATTGCGACGAATTGCTTAAAATATGAAGACATTTTTTTAAGTGTTTCATTCCGATAAATACCAAATGACGCCATTACTAAAATAGTCGTTTTTTAAATATTGATTGAAACGTTAAAATGTTTTCCGATTGTTCATTTGCTTTAAACGGGAATAAGCTTTTGATTGTAGATTTACTTTTTAGGAAACTTACATTTTAGAGTAAAATCGCCTCATAGAAAAAATCACATGAAAACCGATGTTAAATTTATACCGGACTGCCATAGTATCGGGTTTTTCGATTCGATATTATCGGACATTCCTCAAAAACCCCTGAAATAAACATTTCATGATTTAAACGAGTGTTTCGCAACTAATGGTCGCGAATATTGGGTTGCATTGCTTGGGAGTGGTTTATTGAGATTGGTTGGAAACATATTTCTCCAATGTTTGAGAAAATTTTGCAGGAATTCGGGAATATTGTGCATATTAATAATTTGAATTGTTAAGAGTTAATTGATGAGAATTTGCCAAAACTTCGCTATTATCTTGACGCTTAATATTTGGGGTCGCCATAAAACGGTTGAGAAACAATACAGGTTTATTTTACTTTTTCTCGAAATCTCAACTTTTATTTTCCACTTTCCACGGTTTTTAAGTAAACCGCATTTTTTTTATAAGGCCGACAGCTTAGATGACGTCACTGCAACGTCACCATGTGATGACGTCACTCGCAAAAGGTCACGCGACGACTTCAAGGTCAACCCCGAGGTGGTTTCGGTGAAGCGGAGAAAGATAGACTGGGTGAGCGGAAGGTTTTAAATTACTTTAAAGTTCCTGCCTGATATTTGCGAATGTTAAAAATAATTATTGTTTACTTTTGCAAATATTGAAAAAGAAAGTTCTGTACTTAGTTTTATCTTTATAAACAAATAAACTTTTAAATCAACCCATAATTATTTTTTACCAGGAACGGATCCAGCAAGAAATAAATCGTCACAAACACGTCACAAAGGCCAAACCCACCTCACCAACTCCAACCAATCAGAACGCGTTTAGCTTTCCTTACGTCACAAACGCTCACTTCACTTACGGCCACCAAGTGGCGAGTTCTTCCAGCTACTTCCACCCGCTGGATGGCGCCACGCACACGAGTCCAACTGATTCTGTTTGTAGCTGAAATCGATAAAAACTAAAATCGATATAAAAAACTGAAATCGATATAAAAAACGGCTAAAATCGTAACGCGCTGATTTTTACACAACGCAAAAATATGAAAAATTTGTTTTGAGCATTTTTCTTTAATAATTCTTATTCACGATGGCAAGCTAAAAAAAATAAGTTTTTTAAATTCCTTGCGACTTAAAAAACCGGTAAAATATTTAAAATTAAACGAATTGTCGTCATCTTTAATCAAGAGTTCTTCGTCGACCAATCGCTGCTCGCCACGTGTTTTTCGCGCACGAGAATATATATTTGTTCAAACCGACTTTTTGTCTTTATTTTAGTGGACTGGTTAGGGCAGAAGGTTTTGCGAAACACAAAGTTACACCAAACGTCAAATTTCGACCTATTTAATGCATTTATAGAAGGTTCTTTCTTATTTTATGTTCAAAGGTATTAAGAACAAATCCCCCCTTGCAAATAATAATCCCGTAAAATTCAAAAGTCAAACAACCACACAAAAACATACGAACACACACGAGTCAAACAACCACACAAAAGCATACGAACACACACGAGTCAAACAATCACACAAAAACATACAAACACACACGAGTACCTTTACTACCATCTGTAATCGGATATCGGCTCCTGTATTATTATCGAACTTCCCTAGCACTGGTTTAAAATCATATGCTTGAAGTGTAGGCTTCACAATTCAGAAGTTTAGTTAACTTCAGTTGTTAACCTACAGGTTTTCATCAATTTACATTTAATAAGATTTACGTTAATCACAAAACATCACTGAAATTTAGCTCGGTAATAAAAATACGATTCGATTAGATTGTGATGCTTGTTTTTGTTATAGCAACTTTAAACAATTATTCCTAAAAACAAGCACACAATTCAAACAACACACATTTGGACAAAACCAACACCAACTTAACTTTAAACGCTCTGCTATTACGTCACAAGGCAATTGGTTGGCGCATGTGGGGGCTTAATGGGGTTAGGGGGTTCACCGTATCGCGTTACCCCCGGTACTTGTTTGTGATGTCATAATACCTCACTTCCACTTGACACCGTGGTTGCGGATTAGGTGAAACCCCCAATCACCCATAGCTGGGGTTAACATGTTGCGGTGATGTTTGGTAAATTGTTCGGGAGCTATTAGGGGTAAAAGGGGGCTATTAGGGGGTTTCAGGGTTTAGAATTAAGGCCGAGCAGGTTTAAAAACGCCTCTAACTGTTTCAATCGACTTTTGAAATTGTTAATTTTTAGCTGCGTACATATTATACATCCTGCTCCATATTTTTACCCCGTTTACATAGTTTTACTTGACTTTGTATCATTTTAATCTTATTTTACACAAATATGTGAAAATTTGCTCCATTTATACCAATTTAACACGGTGCTCCTCGTTTTAGCCCATTTTTTACAATCCTAAACCATATTTCCACCTTTTACCCCATTGTAGTTATTTTAATCGATTGTAACTTAATTAATTTTTTTTTAATTTTTACTTATTTCCACCCTTTTTACTTAATTTTATACCAATTTATTTATTTTTATTGCATTTTACTTAGTTATACTAGTTTTACTTATTTTTACCCCCATTTTGCCCCACTTTTAAACCCCGTGTGTGAGCTGCTTGTGATCCACCGCAGGAATGTGTCCGACCCCAGTAAGACTGATTCAGGGGTAATTTAACTCCAACCACTCTGCCCCTCAATTAGCGGTTTGCAGGAAAAGTTAAGCTGCAAGTTTCAGGGTTTTGCTGGAATTTTCTTCTTTAGCCACAAAACTTTGCATATTTTATGGCAAAGATAAAATAAAATGTATAATTAAATAATATTTAAAATAATAAAAAAGTTCAAATTAGAATTTAAAACAAATAAATATTAAACAATAAAATTTATAAATAATTCAAAATCTTGAAATACGACAAGTTTTAGCAAGTGCAAAGGTTCCGTTTCAAATTATTGCATCGTTGGTGCGTAATTTGGAATAAAGTTCCACCCAACAGCTAAGCAAACATAAAAACCAATGAAAAAGTAATGTAGATGCAAAAAATGCAAAAAGTAAATTTCCGAAAAACAAACAAACTTAAGAAAGCTTCTGTTTCCGGTCAAAAAAATGTAAAACTGGAATTAATATAAATGTACATTCAAGGAGAAGGCGCTGCGTTTTTTCACTTAAACTGTTTTAAGTGAAAAAAATCTGACAAATTAATTGAATTTTCAGATTATTCACAAAGATATTAATTCGACCTTCATGGAATCCCTAAAACTAGTCCACGGACCCCAGTTTAAGAATCCTTTTAAGTTTAAGTGACCTTCAGACTTTTGACCTCTAGAGTAAACATGACCTTGACAACTCACAACGCTGACCCATAGTCTTCAAGGTCAAGTAGCACGTGGTCGTGGACCAGCTAATTGGACTCAAGGTCAAACTTTTCGGCAACTCTGCTGTTATCTTGTTAAGTAGAATAACTTGCTCTAATTTTTTGGGGGGGAGGGCAATAATAATAAAAAAACAATTTCGCACAAAGATTGCAAAATAACTGTTATTAATATTTTTATTGTAAAATTATTCAATGGTCTTTGCAACGCTATTAATTTATATTCTTTGCCTTTAAATAAAAACATTCAACAAAAAAAAGTCTCACAACTGTGAATCTATTTTAATATTAAAACGCAAATTAGGACTGACAGTTTTTTAATATTTAATAGTAAGTTTGACAATAGGTTACCTTTAAGGTTTAAACAAGCATACGCAAGAAAGGACACTTTAAAACTGTTTGCATTTTGTTTTCATTTAACATGCGAAATAAGCATGATTGATTGACTGACATTTTTCGAATTCAGTAGTTTAACAATATACTTTACGTTTATGTTTAAAAAATGCTGTTAGCATCTAAATTGTTACGTCACAGACGGCGGATATAGGCAACTGTTGCCGAACAATGGATGTAGGTTTAAAGCTAAACAAGCTTTTAAAGTTTGTCGCTTTGAAACGTCGGAAGGCTTTTTGCTCAGGGGTCATCGCCAAGGTCAATTGCGCGCGACCACGTGGCATCAGCTCCAGGAAGTCAAGGTCACGAGGTCAAACGAGATAACAAGACAAGGCGGGTTTGGATTGTCGGGGTTAAAGTAAAGAGATGGGGTTAGAATGAAGAGTTTAGGGTTAGAATTGGGGTTGGGTTAAAAATGGGACGTGTTGGTTTATCCTATGCCCAACTATTGACACTCTTCAGACCATTTTATGGATGTCAAAACATTTGTAATGCCAGGAAGCAGCCTCGTAATTGTCAGTATTTTATATCACAATGTTGGCAGATTTTGCTGAATATCCCTGCGGGTTAGTAACAACCGCTTAATAATGCTTGCTGGCTGTTGTACCAAGCGAAATTTAAAATATTGAGCTGTGACTTAATTGCTTAGCATTACAAAATTTTAGTTTGGCAAATAAAACAAAATGTTCGCCATCCCCGACCTAAATTGTTTAAGAAAATTATTTTCAATGACGTCACATTACATCACTTGGCCGGAAGAACAATTTTACAATTGAAACAATGCCTGGCAGTAATAGTATATTTTTTGTGAAACTATATTGGCACATTTATTCGCTGCCTGCTTCAGAGGGCTTTAGTTGGGCAGAATTAAACATTAAGCAAAATGAGCACGTGCATAGGGCGGTCTTATTCCACCTTATGAGCTTTCCCAATTGGTTTACAACGATAATAAAGGATATTGGTTAAAATGAGGGCGTGTGTATATTTTTCGCCAAACTTTGGCCGTGCGATCCGAATCCATATGACGTCATTACTGTCTTAAGCTAAACTTTATTTTTTTTAAATTGACGCGTCATGTTTTCGAGTTGTTCTAAAAATTTACTTCATAGTTAGAAGCTTCGTTTACTTCGAATTTTTATTATTCATAATTTTCTGAGAATTTACTTTTTTTCATCGAAAACTTCAGGTGAAGTCGAGTGAAACATTTTATTAAAAAGCAACATTTAATTGAAGTTTAAAGGAATTCACGAAAAAAATACGAAATATTGAAGAAATATTTGCGAAACAACGCTTTTACAGTAAAGTTGAAACAAATACGTCATTAGTAGCAACATACGTCATCAGTAACAACATACGTCATCAGAGCAACATACGTCACCAGTAGCAACATACGTCACCAGCAGCCACATACGTCATCAGTAACAACATACGTCATCAGTAACAACATACGCCATCAGAGCAACATACGTCATCAGAGCAACATACGTCATCAGTAGCACACACACATAGAAGGGATTTTTGGTGTTTTAAAAATGATTAACACAAAAATGATTGAAGAAATAAAACTGTGGCGTCACAATTATGTCATTGCTGCGCATTTATCGCGTTTAATGATTGACGTTAGAGTTACATAAAAAATATTGACCGGGAACTTCAACAAATTAAAACATGGAAAACAAAAAACGCACAATTACGTCATAGCAAGTAATCACTGACGTCATTATGAAAAACAAGATCAATTCGGGTTAAAATACCTAAACGATGACGTAATAATACTAAATAGTGGCGTCACAAAACGGAATCAATGTCTGACATCGTCCCATGAGTGAAAGGGATATACCGGGTTGGTCGGATGAGCGAAGCCGTCGTAGGGCCTGGATGACGTCATAGCGGCGCCGGGGTAATTCCCTGGAACCCTGGGGGTGTAGTAGGCGCAGCTGGGGTAAGTCCCGGTGGAGTAGGTGGGGTAGGGGTAGGGGTACAGGGGGTTAGTGGGGAGCGGGTTTGGGGGGGTTCGGTAGGGTCGCTTCATTCGGCGCCGGCGCCGGTAGTTCCCGTTCTCAAACATGTCGTCACAAGAGGGGTCCAGGACCCAGAAGTTGCCCTTCCTCTCCCCCCCACCCTCGCGTGGAACCTTGACGAAGCATTCGTTGAGCGAGAGGTTGTGACGTATGCTGTTCTGCCAACCTTTCCTGTTGCTTTGGTAGAAAGGGAAGCGATCGACGATGAACTGATAAATCCCCGACAACGTCAGCTTCTTGTCAGCAGACTCGCGGATCGCCATCGCTATCAGCGCTACGTAACTGTACGGCGGTTTCTGGGGGGCTTTTTCACCCCCGACCTTATCAGACTCAACTTTCTTCTCAGGCTCCAGCTTCTCAACCTTTTTCGTGACCTTTTGACCTTTAACCGACGACTTTTTGAGGTTCTGTTTGACCTTGGCGGAATCGACGCTCTGTTTCAATTCGGTGTCGGCGTTGAAACGCGACTCGGTGTCGGCGTTGTAGCGCACATTTGTTGTCGATTGCCTCGCCACTTCCTTAAAGCAGCTTTCTCGGGGTTTGACGTCATTAGTGATGACGTCACGCGAATCCGCGGCCCTGAACGCGTCTATCGCGTGATTGACGTTGTTGTGGTAGTTTGTGGTGATTTGGGGCAACTGGTTGCGGTAGTTTGTGGTAACTTGCGGTTGCAGAAAGCTCGTTGTGGTTGTTTGTGGTTCTTCTTGTGGAAGGTTGCGGCAGTTTGTGGTGATTTGTGGCTGCTGCTGCAGGTTGCGGCAGTTTGTGGCAGTTTGCTGCAGGTTGCGGCAGTTTGCGGCAGTTTGCTGCAAGTTGCGACAGTTTGTGGCAACCAGTTGCGGGTGATTGTGGTAGTTTTCAGCACATTGGTAATACGAAGGATATTGCTCTTCGTATCTGTGGTCGATCACATGGTACGGGTGACGGTAGTGTGACGTCATCACATCTCTGACGTCATGCGCGTTGGCATGGTGACGCGAGTAGTAGTCGTAGTTGTCATCGTAACCGGAAGTGAGTTTGTTGTAACCGGAAATAAACTGGCTCGAGTTCGGGATAACTTGACCTTGCTCCATTATTTCAAGGTCAAATTTAAGATTTAATGATTTAATTTTGTTAAATTCACTGAAAATAAAAATAATTGGTTATATTACATGGTTATGTATAAAAATAGATTAATTTTCTTCAAACAATACAAAAAAAATAAAACCTGGTTAAAATCTTTAAAAGGTTAAAAGTACAAAAAATAAAGTTATTATTTGAAAATACACATTTGTTTTGTTGCTATGGAAACAGTTCGCGCCAATTATTGCAACACAATGGTGGCAACTTGCCAAAAGCGCCCAAACAAACTTAAACAAAACTTTTTCGAAATTCAAAGATATAACACTTATTATTCTCGGTTCTAATACTCCTGGAAACCGGAAATAGAAATAAAAGCTTCTCGCGACAATGAAAGAGAACAATAGAAGTAGAACACGCAGCTAACAATTCACCTCCAAATGTTCCACATGTATAACTTTGTACAACATTGGAGTTTAAATCTATGGCGGTCAAATTTAGAAACTATGCCTGGAACATTTTCCTTTTCACGTTATTTTTGGTAAGTCTTCGATTTTATAAAAGCAATGTTATATTGGTTTTATATTTCTTTTACATATTACTACAACCATTATTACGTCAACAATGGCTATTGTTTTATTCGAACATTCGAACAAAACAACCTAATTTTAATTTGACTGATCTATTTCTTTTAGATTTTAAAGGCGTTATTTTTGTGTAAATCGTTTGAAATTTAACAATAACAAAAATGATGGATTAAAAAAATGAATGGATTCCCTGATGAAGACGACCTGTATAGGACGTCGAAACGTCGGAATAAAAAGTTACATTTGCCAGAAGAGCTCTATAAACTTGACATTATGCCTGGCAGCAATAGCTTACATATGTTTTAAGAGTTACAGTAAATCAAATTCCACAGAATTACAAACAGACTAAATATTTTAACTTTTCAGTTCCTAAAACGTTCCTTGTATTATTTTGGCCCAAACTAGGGTTGCACGATCCTATACAAATGACGTCATTACTGTCATTAGCTGAACAAATGGATTAAATTAAACGTGACACGTCATGTTATTCAAGTTGTGCAAAAATCACTTTAGTGTACTATTTAAATTATAATACGTTGTAGCTCAGGGGTGGCGAACCTTTTCATCACGCGGGTCACAAACACGACCTTAATCCCTACAAAATGCACAAGTGGCTCATGTATTTAATTATTTGCTAATTTTACGCGAAACTTTGCTGCAGAATTGTTTTTTTTTACATTTATCCTTTCTTGAACAAGATTGATAACATTTTGAAATTTCTAGAGAGACAAGTGGGTCATTAAAAATGTGTGGTGGGTCACCTCAATGGTTCGCCATCCCTGTTATAGAAGTAAGAACATTTCTCCACTTTATATCATAACGAAAAAAGTCAGAGGAAGAAAAAGTTTTTCTCCCGTGATTGACAGCTGAGTCGCGCCCAAATTTCGACGCCGCGCGTTTCGGCGGAGGAACATCAAACACGCGCGAATTCATCCGCCCAATTTCGTCGTTCCGGGTCAAAACTAAATCCACGGTTTAGCGAACAACGTCAGGCTTGGAAGGATCTCGCGTCACGCTCGGGTGATTCTCGGGTCACGCTCCGTTAACGCCGAGCGCGTTACATCGGATGAGAGGGGCGTTAAGATACTTTTTGGTCGCGCGCCAAAATGACAATCGACCATTGTCATTTTTCCGCCCAAACTGGCCGCCCTTTAAAAAACAAACTAACTCAGGTTTTAAAAATACACAAAATTAAGCAAATTTTAAACAAAAACGCATTATTAGCACAAGTATTCGGATTTGTTAGACGCGTTTGTGACGTAACAAGCGATGTGTTCGAATTATGAGATTAATTTATCGTTCGAAAAACGTTTTATTTTTTTAAACAGAACATGTCTCGCACTAAAATAACAATAATCGCGACATAATTATTATTGTCGATTTTTTCCCAAAAATATAATTGATATCGCCAAAGATTCAATTTTATTGCGCCATAATAAACTTAGATTTTTATTTATGAGCAAAAATGTCAAAAATTAGCTGGGTTTAATACAGCATAGGTTTTATGTAACATAAATATTTGATACAAACTACGATTACGAAATAATGTAACAAACAAGTAGGTTTTAACAGCAGTGTGTTAACAAACAACTGTGAAATGCAACAAATAGCGCAGTTATTTAATCGGACCTCCCGCCGCGATAATTCTGCCGGAAAACTTGCTTCGAATCCCCGCGGAAGTTTGGGCGCGGGCCGGTTGAACCAAGGCCCCTACAAAAAGGGGGTAAAGAGGCGCGCTTGGGGTCAAGTCACCACCAATGCGGGGTCAGGCGGGCCGAGGCGTCAATTACTACCCCCCAGCTCTCAATTAACCCCTGGATTGAACACAAAGGGTGTCTGTTGTCAAGCGATAAATATTGACAGAGCTTTACTAAAAAAAATGAAATATTTTTGTGAAAAAGATAAACGAGTTGAAGGAGCTGTTTGTTCCTCGCAAATAAACTACTTTGTTTTTGATTTTGTAGGAAATTTCCCAATTATTTACATTTACAAACACATTTGTTATCTGTGACTTCTCTCTATGTTGAAAATGAATACAGAGTTATTCGAAACGTCCAAAATGATACCTACTTCTGTATGGGCTTTGATATTCTTATTACGTCATAATTGTTATTATTCCATGTAAAAGTACAACTTTAGTTTTCGATATTGTAGAACATTTCTTTTCTTTACTCATTTTACATTAATCCAAAATATATAATTGTTATAGTGCGGCTATGAGCTAAAAATGTTTTAAATCAGTTATATTTAACACAGCACAGGTTTATGCAACATAAAAATTTGATTTAAACTGCAATTAAGAGATAATTCAATGAAAAGTATGTTTTCTCATAATCTGTGTATTTTTTTAAAATAACCAGGTGGAAAATTGCCTTTTTTCGAAATATCTCTAAGATTTTAATCACAGTGTATCAACAAACCCCTGCTGTTAAGATATAAACTACGAGTAGAACGATTTATCACAAAGTATTCCACTAAATGTCAAAAACCTTCCGTTGACAAACTTTTGGCAAAAAATCCGTGAAATTGGTAAAAATTAAGTGAAGTCGTTTTGGGTTGCGACTGCGAGGTATTTATTTATTATTTGTGGCGCGTTCCACTCGAGATGAAAGTAACGTCGCAGATGCGTCCAACTTTGTGCGCGCCACAAACGGAAATGCATTTAGCGGAACGGGGTTTATTACCAAAGCCACTTACTTCCAGCAAAAGCAACAAAAGAATTATCCTGGCTTCGTTGAAACGCGAATCAATTATTTCGCTAAAAGCTTTTTCGACAATTGTAAGCGACAAAGACATAGGTCGGCCATTTTATATTCACAGTTTCGTTAAAACTCAATCCCTTGAAAAATACCATGTCATAGCTTTATTTACCAACAACTATTTTTTATAAGCTATTTGTGGCAATTAAAGAGTTATTTCATTTCACACAATATTTCGCTTAAAAGTTGCATAAAGTCGGAAAAAAAATGTTTATTTTCCTAAAAACATATTTATAACGAGTGAGTATTGAGTACAT
Organism: Ascidiella aspersa; assembly: GCF_963924565.1. Lineage (NCBI taxonomy): Eukaryota > Metazoa > Chordata > Ascidiacea > Phlebobranchia > Ascidiidae > Ascidiella > Ascidiella aspersa. The sequence continues at coordinate 33,837,934 of NC_139451.1, read as the reverse complement.
ATATATGGATGAAAAATCCATCAGCCATTTGTGACAAAACTGAAGGCAAATATCAACAACAAGCGATTTTCTAGCAGCAAACGTTATTTTGCGAAACATTGCAACATCATAGTAAAACAAAAGAAAGAGCAAAGCGCTGAAGGTTTAATTCGACACGGCTGAGTTAAATCGACGAAACCGCAGAAAATTGTTGATAATTGCGGTTGTAAATATTTTTGTTAGAACGCGTGTATTGAAATCAAGCGTCGCCAAACAATCATTGTGGCGGTTTTTGGGTGTTTTAGGGGTTTGGGGGGTAGGTGTTGAGTGATGGTTGTGTCTGTAACAACAACTTCGACAAAATTTGACAAAACTTTAAAGTTATTTCACGCTTCGATGACAATCCGCTTTAATCGATCGATTCGCGCCAAAAATAATAAATCGGTGATTTTTGAAGTTGCTTGGTTAGGAAAGTGTTTTGGAATTAAAATTTCAGTTGAAATGAGGTTTTACGCTCGCTAGGGCAAAACATTTTTGTTTTGAATTTGGATAATGAATAAATATATTTTGAAGTGAAACTTTAGTTTTAGGAATATTTTATTTTTGCTAAAACAAACAACAGTTTAAATGTATGTTTTGGAAATTACTATTTAATCATGTTTTGTTTGCGATGGAAATAGATTAAACTTGCAATGCTAATTTATTTTTATAGGGAATAATCTATATTGTTTTAAATTTATGCAAAGTGTTTTTATTTAGAATTTTAAACATGTTGGTTAACTTAACCAACAATTTGTTAGAATTAATATTTCTGCGCGAAAAATATCATCAAATAAAGTTAAATTGAAAATATTAAAAATTAAATAAATTGTTCAATTTATTTTTCTGTTTGGTAAAAGAGGTATTTTTTAAATAACTCATATTGGAATTTTTCTGATGAAGTAAAAGTTGAAAGTAAATTTATCGGTTTTAAATATTTATCGACTTATTTCAAATGTAACAGGATCGTTAAAAGCTTGTTTTTACGCTGGAATGATTTTCTAAAAGTTACTCTTCTAACCAAATCTTGTAAAAATGTTTTTCTGAAAATTAATTAATTTTGCAAAACTACTTACAGCATTTTCAAATTTATGTAGCAAAATGAGTTTTTTTAATTTGAAGCATCGTGATAAACGTTCTCAGTTGATGTAGGGTTTGGGTTCCAGACAAACGCAAGCTCTGCGTCGTACAAGTCATCAGTTCAAAATACTTATCGAATCAAGTCAATTGTTAAAATTCAGTTTTAATGCGAATTAATGGAGCATCCTTCTCAAACGCTGGGTCTGTGAGGCGTTTTATTAGAATCGCGTATTTTTTTAGTCACCCTCCGCCGCGGATGAATACGATTGTCGCTAAAAAGCTTTTTAGAAATCGCGCGAAAATATCGCTTCGTTTGAAGCAAGCAAAAGCAACGAGGCGTGACCGGACGGGTTTCCTGCCTCCTGACGTTTTATCGACCCACTTACTTCATCAAATGGACGAAGAAATACTTAATTAATAAATTTTATCTGACAATTGGCGATTTCGTCGTCATCAATCTCGATTATGACGTCAGCAGAATGGTGAATAGTTTAAAAGAGACTGATGAGGATTAAACAATAATTAAATTGTTGAATATGTTAATCGTATTTTTGAAAGTTTATAACTTGGCCCAATGAATAATTTGGTTAACCTCAAAAAAAGTAGAGGGGACGTAAATATTATAAAATTGCCAGCTATTTAAAATATAAAAAAACAGTGTGTTTTGAACCAATGTTATTTCAACGTTTTTGTATAAATTTTGTTAAAATTAGGAACAAAAATAATATAGAATAAAAACGTACGTTTAAAAACCAACTGAAAAAAAAAACAAGGTAAAATTTAAAGTTTCTAAAAAAATTATTAAAACTTGTAACAAGAAAACAAAAACTAACGTTTAAAGTGCAAGGAATGCTGATTTAACCCCCCTACCCCTCCCCCCCCCTCGACCAAGCCCGGAGATCTTGTTTTGCGATAATGGCATGTTTACATTTTTCCTGTCACCGCTAACCAGGGGAATTCCCCAGCCCCCATGTGGGGTTAAGTGGCCCCAGGTGCGGACCCAGGTCTGCACGCTTCGGGCGAAAGTCGATTAAAACCTAAACCATTGTGACGTATAATGGACGCCGCGCGCTTCTCGACGAATTGGTGTTTCAAAAAGTTTTTTTCGCTTAAATTTCAGCAAGTTTGTGTTTTTGAATTGTTTAAAATTAGGTTTAAGCAGGTGCATTCATTGTTCACACGTTCCATTATGACAATGGGCATTGTTGACGTCATAGTCGCTGTAGCTTGACTTGAAAAGAATATTTAAACCAACATAGAAATCACATTATGTTAATATTTTAAATATGCAACATTCACAAGAACATTCACTCGGTTTATTTATGTTGATTTGTTTTAAACTTCGTATTGGAATCATCTCATAAAAAATGAGCTTAGATTATAAAATCATTAAAAGTAGGATTTAATATTTGTTCTACATATTTGTTAAATTGTTGTGCGAACATTTTAAACTACACCACAAACTAAACTTTCCATTGTTGTGTTTTGCCACCATTTTAACTTTGCTGTCATTCAAACAAGTTAAAACGCGACAAAGGAATCAGTTACGTCACAAAAGGTGATTGTATTAAGTTCCATTGAACGCTCGATGTTTTGCGAGCCGCTCAAGCAAAGATGATAAATTATTTGATCGCTCGATTACAAACTAATCTAATATATTATAATATCAATATGTATGTCCTGAAGCCAAGCTGGTTGGGATTTATCAGGCCTATTGGGGTCAGGTTCTAGTTTATAAAACTTAATCATTGGACTTGGCAAGTAAAATACATCCAGTATTTGTAATAATGACAATTCAAATATAAAAATAAACGGAATAATCCCTATTAGAGCAGAATTCTTATCAGTTTATTAATTCAATATGTGAAAAATATGAAGAAAAAAATTACTTTTGATTTCTTGTCTAACTTAATTATTTCGTTGTTGTTTTTTGTGGAACAAATTGTTTTATTTCAATCAATAAAAATACCATATTATTTTATAAAATCGACACATTTTTATATTTTTAGACGTTTCGACATTACCCTTATGACGTCATAAGTGTAAAATGAAGTGAAGATAAACCCTGTTAAATTTATTAAAATATACAAAAGAGATAATCATGGAAATATGTTGATTTTGTCGAGTGTATTGGGTTTTATAATGATTAAAATAGCACAATTACTGCCTCCAACACTATGATCACCCTAAACATGTGCACACCCGCAAAAATGAATCAAACGATCGCAGGTTGTCCCTGGTATTTACTTACCACAAATATAAGCTGCTAAATTAATTACGAAAACATTGCGATTTTTTCGAATATTGGGTTTTACATTTGTTATAATTATACCCGTGCTTTAATAAATTTTCGTAAGTTCTTGGGACTCTAAAATACCAACTATGACGTCACAATAGCCGGCCATTGTTTTAATCGGCGGCAACTTGTTTTGTTTGTAAGGTCATAGTTAATAGGCTGGAAGCAAATAAAGTTCCGCGGATACTCGCTTCCCTCCTTTTGTTCTGTAAAAACAACAAGTTGTAGGATGACTCCTCCGCAATAAGCGGGTACTTCTCCTACACCGAAACCTACAACAGCCACTAATTAGTAAAACCAGAAATATTTTTAAATATCTTAAAATAAGCCATGTCAGTCATTTTTAGCGACATAAATTAAAAAAATTAAAATGTCCAGTTGTTAGCGAATTGCCTACAACCCTTACCCGGGGGTTATTAAACTTTTTTATGTTGACCCCCTTAATTATTTTGGGATCGCCTGGACCAGGGATTTTCGGAGATGACGTCATAAACCATATTGACTTAAATCTGCTGTTTTCGTTTCAAAAAATATGAACTGAAAGTCTAAATACATTTCAAGAGAAGACTCCAAAGCATGTTTTCAATTAAACTGGTTTTCTCTTTCCACTTTTTAATTATACACCAATATTTGAGTTAGGGTTAGGGTTAGGGTTAGGGTTAGGGTTAGGGTTAGGGTTAGGGTTAGGGTTAGGGTTAGGGTTAGGGTTAGGGTTAGACCCCCTAAAGATATCCATTATCCCCAATGGGTCCACGGACCCTAGTTTAAGAACCCATGGTTTAGTTCAATAGGATTTCCTGCTGTAACTTTTTGACAAAGTAATTCGAATGAAACTTCTGGAAGAAACTAGATTAAAAATTTTCAAAGCGTACAATGGGGCGATTACCCAAATTCACAAATATTTTAACATTGTTTGGGTTTCTGTATAATGTATTATACAAGTTTTGTGTCTTTCCATAATTAGGTTGTCCCGACGATATTAATTCAAAATAGTTTAATTCCACTTGTAACAAAATAGATATTATTGCTTTATGTTTTTTTTTCGTTTTTGCAGTGAAAGTCAAGATATCCGAGATAAACGCCAACCAGGTGTTTGAGAACCGTTTTCGTATGAACAATGTCAATTTTACTATTAAAACAATGCCGTTGAACCTATAATATACATCTACAACTAACACGAGTTTTTTAAGTCATTGTATGACTTTAATAAACAAACAAATTTGAGCAAAGTAATTTCTGTTTAAGCAGTTGAAGGCAGTGATCATGATTTAACTTAACATTCAATTGCTTAAACCCAATAAGGTAATCAAATGGCGCTATATAAAGACAAATTGTATTGAAATTTCGACAAGATTTCGCACAACAAAAGTATAAATTTGACCTGATGAAGCACGGTTGTGCGAAATCTTGTCGAGATTTCAATACAATTTGTCTTTATATAGCGCCATCTGATTAACCTATTTAGAATTACACAAATACGGCTATTCTATTCTGACTTTTTTTTCCTGGATAACATTGGATTTTGTTGGGCAGTAAGTAATAAAATATCGTTAACATTAATTTTGATATTACACTAACACCATAACCAAAAAGATAAAAAGTTAACCTTCTGCCGATGCGCAGTTCAACTCTGGCCCTACCTCCCTGTGGCGGCACCAGCTCCTTAAACAGAGAAACTAAGTTGTCCGAAGATTGGGTCAGAGCAATAACAACATTTCCGGCATAATTTTTTACCAATGGGAAGAATGCTGTCGCTGCACATTCACCCCTTACTTTACATTACTTCTTTTACTTTCTTTTAGTTATTAAAAAAATCTAATAAAATAATATAAATGGTTTGACATTGTTGGCTGAACATGTGATATTGGACAAAAATGAAATACTAAAACCAAGGCGAAAGCAACCCTTTTCTTAATAAAGTCTGTATTTTTTTTAATATTCCATTTTTTATATTATACATCAATATTTTGAACAAGGCCTTCGGACCGCGTAAACTAATCAACGTACCCCAGTCAATAAACCTCTGCAGTAGTGTGAAAAACACCTAGCGTTCCATTTAAGGTGTAATGTTTGCAAAGTTAAATGAATCAGATATTTATCGAGATTCGCCAATGCATAAAACAATAAATAGGAATTTAAGGTTAATGCGAAATTGTTTCGCTTTTTACGCAATTTATTTCATATCAATTTTACTTGTTCAAAGTTTGTGATGATTGATGCGTTCCCTAAGGTTGACGACCGCCACAACAGATCATTATTACAAGCAGCTAAAAGTCAAAATCCACCAACGAACCTTGATAGCGTGCATTAATTACAAAAATTCACAAAAAACAAAAAAGCTCTTTGAACTAAAAGCGCAGTTCTTTGTGTTTGGCTAAATTTTAAACCAATTCTAATTCATCCAGGATTGCTAACCTCTTTGAATATTGATCACTAGACCAAACATTTGCTCTGTATTTAAATTTCTTAGAGGTGAAGCTGGTTATATAATTCCATCTTTTTACTTCAAAAACACAGCTTTTTCATATTTTTCAAAATACAGACTTTCTGCTTTATTTCCATAATTGTGTGACATAAAAGTAAAAAAAATGGATCTTTTAGATGGCGATATAAGTGTAAGAAAGCGATAGATATATCAAACACTTCACACCAAAATTAAACTAAAATCGCAAGTTATAAAAGTTATTAAAATTAGCAGCAACTGTCCCCAACAATAAAAACGCGCAACAAGTAAGAAGCTATTTGAACTAAAAGTTTAGTTCTTCGTAATTTCGCAATTGTTTTAACCAATTTTATAAATTAACAAAACTTATAATTTATCCAGAACATTGCTAACCCAGCCTTGAAATATCAATGTTGACTTAAACTAATAATTGCTGTGTGCGAAATATTTTCAGAGGAAAATCTGGTTATGTATTTCTCTATTTTTTTATTTTTCATCTTTTTTTGTTTTTGAAAATTTCTGCTCTATTCCCAGGATTATTCCGCGTAAAATTTCAAAATATATGTGCCCTTTATAGTTTAAGGTGATGCATAGACAACAAAGGTTTAAAATATCAAACACTCAGCCCCAAGATTAAGCTGAAAACGCAAGTTGGGAAATGCCACTAGCATCGCCCAGCACTTGCAGAAATCAGCCGTGAAACAACCCGAACTGTGACATCGTTTAACGTCTGTCGAAGCCGTACTTCCCAGATTTTCTACAACTTGTCCACTTTAAACTTAAAAGACAAAGTTCAGTTGAAATAATTGCGACCAAAGCTTCGATGTTATACGCCGCGAAAAAAGTTGAGAAACATTGGCTTAATATGATAAAAATACTTTACCAGTTTTCAAATTATCCGAATAAGAAAGTTTTTGAACAAATGCTCCATGTGTTATTTTAATTGATCTTTCTCTGACCAACATCGGCGTTTTGGGCGCCTACAGTTTTTTAAATGTTCACACCGTGACAATAAAAGTAGTATATTCAACTGATATTTTCATCTTTTGTTTACAAATACTTTCGTCCAGTACCAAAATGCAGGATTCTGGCAAACACCAAACATTTAAGACAAAAACTACAACAAATCAACTCAAACAACAGAATCTCTCCATTGGGAAGCTATAGACCAAGAACAGTTTTTCAATAACGGGACAAAATCGGGACCCAAGTTAAGGCCACTTAAGTTCCTATTTTCGAATCCCTGTACTTGACTTAAGTGCCGTAAAGTAAATGTTTAAAATGAATTGACTTAACTAAGTTAGTGTGTTTAAATGACTTAACATAGGCGCACTTAAGTTATTGTTTTTAAAAGTTTACTGCACCTAAGTAACTGTTTTTAAATTACTCGGTTTTATGAAAAAACAAATTGGGCTGCGATCTCTTTTAGTGCACAATTTATGAGTAGCACAAATACAATTACAATCCATAGCAGTGTTGTGATCAACTAAGTCAATGGTTTGCCTTAAGTGCACTTAAGTCATTTGTTTAATGACTAGAATTGACTTAGGTTTTAAGGTGTTTTTCATTTAACGTTTACTATAAAACTAAGTATCTAAATTTTTGTTCGTAAAACGATTATATTTCTACAAGTTGGCAGTTGGGTTAAGAACTAAATTTACACATGTAAGTTGAATTAAAACCAAAAAATGTTCAGGCCCATGCGTATGCGCTTAACCTTACGCAACTTATGGTCAAAAATGTTGGCTCTTTATCCACGAAACAAAGACACAACAATTTTGGCGTAAATTCCTATTTTTCTTAACAAAACTTCGTTTGTAATAAACTTCTGTCAACATAAAGTTATTTTTTTGAGTGATATACTTTGTTGCGAAACAATGGGGAATGTTATTCGATATTTGAATCAAAACAAAATGGCGATTTTAAATCCAGCCAGAAATGTTCGCTCTGATTCCCGCAGAGATTCATCGACGAAAATAAATCGACGAATAAACTCCTCATTTTGGGAAATGTATCAAAGTATGCCAATATTAAACAATTACTGTAAAACATTTTGATAACCCTTCATTTCATTTTCTGTTATCTGTTTTTTTAAATTTTACTTTTTAAAGCAACACAGTTTTTTATAAATCAATTATTTTAACACCAAAAGCAGCAAAATGTAAAAATAAGCCAAACAAACTCACAAATTGTAGAAACATGAGATAAAAGCATCCAAGAAACCTCATGAAGATGTTTATTTGATTGTCCCATTGTTACACTATTCCAGAGACGACTTACACTCGCGTTATGACGTAACAATAGACCCGCTGTCAGTTGTATATTTGCTTTTGGTCTCACACTGAAATGTTAAACCTGGACAATAAGCCACCGTGAGACAAAAAAGCAACTTTTCTGTCAAAAGTTACATTAAATTATTATCGCCAAAGATTAAAACCAAATGTTTAGAAATAAAAGTAAACAATATGTTCCAGAACATTCCATTAATCGACATTTTGATTGTTCTTCCCTTAATTTTTTATTAGAATTTTAATGAAAATCTGTGTATTGTGAATTCAAAGACCTACAACCACTAAAACTATTTGAACGCAGTGTTTCATTTTACAAAACAAAGAATTTTTAAGCTTAAAAATGGGGGAGTAAGTTAAGTGTTAAGTTTGACATATTTTTGCTGTTTTATTTTAGTTTGGTACTTTACTACATTATTACTATACATAAGCTTCTTTTCAATAATACAAATACAGTGGTAACGGAGGTATTAATTCACCAAACTATAATGATCAATTTGAAATTAACTAAACATAGGTACATTATACCAGCGCGCAAACTCTCTTCATCTTGTCAACGCATTTCCTTCTTTGAACAACGCCCGAAGTTTTTCGCGCTTCTGTATAAATGTACACAGTTGGACAATTTTGGTTAAAAACATTGGGTGACGATAATAATATAAAAAAAATATATATATTTAAAAATACAGAAACCAAGACGAAGATAAAGAAGGTGGTGCCACAATTAAAGCGAAATATTAAGTTAGTAGGTTTTATTTGTTTTTTAGTCCCTTGGCAAACTACGGCGCCAAGAAATTGATGCAAACTGCGGCTCATTTTCATAAAACTTATAAAAATATGGGTCTTTGTGTTTTTAATTTTCTTGAATAAATTACACTTGTAAGTCATCTCATCCTATTCCTGGTCTGACCAGCTTGTCAAAAGAAATATATCTGAATTTTTTTATGTGTATGACTTTCAGACAATTTCGAGAGAACAATTAAAAATATTTAAATCAGTTTGTAAGCAAACATAAATGATTCCAGTGAAACTTTTTCGCCATATTTAAATCCCAGAACGCGGCAGCTGAAATCAAATGAGATACAATAGTAAAATAACTTTGAACATTTCGCATAAATTTCACTGGCACAGCTTCAGTGCTTTCACAGTTAACTTGAACCAATATTTTTAACGGGTCCCACAACTTTCATCTCAGCAGCAGCTTGCCAGCACTTTGTTGTTTGAAAACAAAAATATTTTAGCGTTTACAAAAGTCACCAAGTTTGTTGCGCTTAACCCTTGTTTTCAGTTCAGCCTTAACATTAGGTTAGCTACTTCGCTGCCGATGCACAAGTAGCTTGATGTGTTGTTCTGCCACATCTTTATACTGACAGCAACATTTGTGTTGCAAGTTTGGGTTTGAGGGGGTAAGTATTGTTATTATACTTACACGAGTTAATACGAAGCACAAGATGATTTTTTTTACACATTAAAATTTCAAACTAATTTCAAACAAAAGTTGTGGCTTCAATCAAACCTCAGCAAACACCAACCAATAGCGCTGCCTCGTGCGACTTATGTGTTTTTGCTGCGCTCAAACAAGTTTGCAACAAAGTACGACTTGTATGGTAACCCCATTTCGCTTCAGCAAATCACATCCTTACTAGGCTCAAAGTGCCGGGTTTTAACAGGAATTAAAATCCACAAAAGTTGCACCTTTCACTCCAACCTTCACACAAAGTTGTAACCTTTTCAGTTCATTATGCTGCTTAAATTCTTAAAACTGCAACTTTCAAACATTACAACTTCACTTTCACTTAAAACAATCGCGATTGTTGGCGTGTTCTCGAATCGCAGCACGTCACAATGCGCATTCTTGCAACAATGAGCGACTGTGTTAATAAACAATCCTCTCGCCAGAATCGCCGGTTTCTTCTGGAAGCGACGAATCGACTCCCGAGAAAAAAAACTTGACGTTTCGCAAAAACCGACGCCAGCATCGGTGGGGGTCGCCCAGGGCGCGTCTTGGGGTCTCTTACGGAGGGGTAACGCGATATGGGGGAAGTTGTGCCCCTCAAGGATGCAACAGAAAGTTAAATCGCCGAACCACAGGTTGTTATGAAGTGGTTTAGCGCTAATGAGGGTCAGGGGTGTTTTTACCCCCCGTTCCCCTTCCGTTTTTATTCCCTGGCCAGCGCCAGTCCTGCCACGCTCAATTGAAACTGACAAGTGCGCTTGTAGCCCGTTGAAAAGTGATAGCAGCTCGCACTTATAAATAGACCCCTGGGTACCTTGGGGGTAAAATAGACCTCCAGGCTTATATTTGTCGCCTTCTTTTCTTTGTTACGTCAACAAAGAGCTTCTCGCAGAGAAAGAAAATTTTCTGCAATTTAGAAAACATGAAAATGAAAATCAGGGTGAAGTTGAAATAATTTTAAACTTTCGCTGTAAATCTGAAATTTTAAAAGAAGAATCGTCGTTTTAGTAAAAAGAAGTACTTAGTTGCAATAAAACAAATTAAAAAGTCCGTTTTTTCAGTCGTTAATCAACTTCTTACAGAAACAATTGTGGGTTAAAGAAATTACGGGCATTGAAACATTTCGCAATCGGCTAAACGTAATTAAAATAATAAAAGCCGGTTAATTGTTCTAAACCTTAAAAGTCGCAACAACAAAATTTAAATGGTGAATATCAGAACTTGCTGCAAAATGAATAAACGTTATTACTTGAAACTGGCAACAGATTTGGAAAACTAAATAAGTTTAGTTTTCTAGCTGACGATTTAGAGTATTAAGCGGCTAAATCTAATTCTAACTTAATTTGTGAATTGCTTGTTTTGTGTTTTTTAAATTTATGTTTTACAAACGTCGTTTTCTAGTTTCTCAATTGCACGTGAATTATGAGGCTGAAAAGAGGCATATTTGCTACAAAACTATTCTTTCATATTCCTATGAGAGAAAAGTTGATTTGTTAATGGATTAAAGACATTTTAGATTTAAGTTTAATTTTTAATTTTCGCGAATTAATTCTAAATTTAATAATAATGCAATTTATAACTTTTAAGTTTCCAGAATTAATTTTGCTTAAACTTTTTTTCCCACCAACTTGTCAATCAACTTTCGCATTAAAACAAACACTTGCTTCGCGCGCAACCCGACACACGACCATTGTGTTCCGCTTGTTACGTCACAATGGTCACGGCGTTTTGAGACTGGATGAGTGCAGAGTGATGGAAGGATGAGCGGAAGGAAAATATGACGTCACTCGTCACCAGGGGGTTTGTGCAGTGGAGCGAAACGGACACACAGACGCACATTCCACGATGCGATTGTGACGAACAATAGAACGCCTTTTCCACAAAATCGACAAGTTTCTCGCATATTTGTAAAAAATATAACAAAAAATAAAATAGTAGAAAATTGAATGTTCCAGATATTTGAAATGCGAGTTTGATCAAAGATCGACTTTTTACTTTTTGCTGCATTGAAAGAAAATGTCCGGTTCGGGTTTTAGTTCTTTATGTTCTTTCGCGATTTCATATTAAATAACAATTCGTCGATATGTTTCTGGTCGCAGACATTTCGTAATTTACTAAACTTTTTGCCACAACATCACCCTGGATCTTTATGACGTCACATTAATGTCGCGCCGTTTGGGGTTTCGCGCGCATCGTGACGCTTTGTGACGCCATGTTTATATGTAACTACCCACCATAACTTCCCATATTTCCTAATAACCCTTTCCACCATATAGGTCTAATAACCCCCGTATCATACCCCCTGCCAGCCCTAGCCTGAATAACCCCATATTATTCTCACACAAACACACACATGCCCCATATAGCATAACCGTACCCCATCTAGCCCCATTTACCACACTGAGCCATCATTCGTCGTGTAGTTTCTTTCCCGGCGCTCAATCCAACGCGAGCACGTCCCAGTAATCTATTAAATCCGCCCAGCTCACTTTTAAGCGATACTTTCAACGTCGGCGCTAAACGACAATTTCTTCTGCACGATGACGTGCCAAGTAAGCCGCTGTAAGCTGGCTCTTCACTGTGATGTAAAACACTGGGCGCACCTTTCTATGAAACTATTGATAGTTAGCCACAGAACTTTAACACTCTTGGTATCTTGTGTGCGTCAAACTAGTTACGGACGTGAAATCGCAGTCAAATGTTGAAGCTATACACTAGTAGCTAAAGAGCATGATGCAATTTGATTTTGCGGCAAAAGTTTGGAACAATTACGCGCTGCAATTGTTGTGTGTCGTGCTATAGAGTTGTCTTCCTTAAAAAAAACAATTGAAAGTTAGCCACTGAATATTTAATTCTATACCAACAAAAATAAAAATCAGTTGTCTTTGATTGGCAAGTGCGATATTCAGGGTTGTATTTTATTTTTCGTAATAAACCACTGAGTATATTTAATATTACTTGTTCCGTTTCGTTGTAAAATAAAAATACAAATATATGCTCGGACAAATCGAGCGTTTCGATAAAGAACCTGCAAAAAACTAAAGTTTAAAGCTCTTGTTTGGATCGATGAAGCTTTGTTAGACTTTAGCGACCGTGTAAAGGCAGAACTTTACATTTAAGTTGTTGGGAATAAGATGCAAAGATTCTTGGCTTCAAAGTTTAAAATTCGTGAAATGTTGAAGTTCCCTTGAAACTGAAAAGTCGTTGAAGTTTTAAGTTATTTAAACTATTATTTCGACTTGTGTATGTTAAACCGACTTTAATATAAATTAGTTCTACTTTTTATCTCATTTTAACCAAGTTTTCAAAAGTTTGTTAAAAACATAGAGCTTTTCTTCGACGCCATTTTGTCACAATGCTTTGTCTGTGACGTCACAGCAAGCAGATTGTTCGTTATCAGCAAATTTGGAACGGCAAACCGCGATCCGGCTTCGCGCTGTCGATCAAAATAATTGCCGGGAGTTTGACCTCTGCCGAAATATTCGACCTTGAGGCGCGGGAGTGAAACCTCTCGAGAAACAAACAGTTCTAATTGTGACGTCGACATTGCCTTTGTTACAGTGCAATGCAAACAATGGTATATAACCAATGACGTAACAATCGAACACGCGCGACTTTCTCTCATCCTTAAATTTTTATTGGAAATCGTCATTTTTCAGTTTGTCACGCGATTCTTTTGATTGTTGCGTCACAAAGCTTCCGGCGGAAAATCTCATTATTGCGTCGAAATCTTCTCGGCACGCGATAGCTTCACGAGCTGTAGAACGCGTCGCTGTTATGACGTCACAATCCTTTGCTCCGAAACATTAGCGGGGAATCCCCAATTTTTTGTCACCAAAAATTCATTGCTTTTATGTTTTAAGAAAAAAAAACAAAAAAACGATGTATTATTACTATTTTGTCTCAAAAGGCTCCGTGAAGCGTTTTCACAGCAAGGTGTCGTCAGCAATACATGAATATGACGTCAGCAATGAAAATATTACCTTACAGTGACGGGAATTTCGATCGGCTTTATTTTGCAAAAGTTGCATTTATCCATTCATTTAATTGTTTTTCGTCGTTTGTCAATATAGTCTCGAAATTGTATTATTTTGTTTTTGTCACAAACACCTCAGAACAAGTTGCTTCTTGCAGCATTTCTTATTGTTCATTTGCTGGCGAGTTTGAAATTCCTAAAAAGCGACAGGAAGCATTTCTATTTACGCAGTCGCTTCAGCTAATGGACCCAAACCCCCTAAAACCACTCCCAAACCCCCCCCCCCCAAAAAAGCGGAAACTGTAGGCCGCGGTCCGCTGCATCTTTATTAAGCCGAAGACACTCCCCTCAACTGGGGGGGTCTCCGCTGGAGGTCGCAACGTGCCTCGCATACCAGGGGAATCCCCAAGAATATCGAGAAGAAATCTGAGCAAAGTTTCGAAAAAAAGTTTGATACATGTAAAGTTGCAAATGTTTAACCTTCAAACGTCCTTGCTGATGCTTAGCATGCCTTCCACACACACTCACACAAGCATATACTTTGATCTGTCGTAGAATTATCGCAACGAATCAATACGTGCATAAATGGCCATTATTTGCAACAAAATCAAAACTTACTCTGCTGATTGGACCTGGACAAACGCAGATTGTGTTCAACAATTGTTACCTGACTCTTCTGACGTTGTTGTTAGATTAACGATAATATCTTACATATCATAGCACACCTTAAGTCCTTAACAGAAAAACAAAATCAGTCGAGCTTTAATGGCAAGGTTCCCGTTAAAGGTTCCGGCCTCTGGTATAAGGTATAAAAAAGTAGGATTAATATTCTAAGGTTAGGGTTAGGGTTAGGGTTAGTAATATTCTTAGTTTTTGGCGCATATTAAGCGGATATTAATAAAGTTTATCTTAAGTTAATATGCGGGAGGGTCTCAAGCGATTATACTGGTTTAACGTTTGGTATTGAGTCACACAATATCTACCAATACTTGGTGGAAAAACTGAATATTTGGAACGCACAGGTTTGTGACACAATATCCGCTGGACAACTCAGCATAACGGAAACATTAGCTCGGTTGTAATCAATCAAAGTTGTCAGACCAAAGTGTTTCGCACACATTCCATGGCGGGGAGGTACAGTAGCAATTACAAAACTATTTTGTGATAAAAGTACTAATGTTAATTTATAGTGAGAAAGAAACAAAATGCTAATTCCTTTATTTAAAAAATAAACTTTTTTGTTTTATCTAAATATGTTTTATGTTATGCAACCTGTTTACTGAACATCATAATTTTGTCCACTGCCATTGCACATCAAACCATACTTTTGCTTTGTTCCTATATTTAGCAAATAATAAAGCTGAAAAAAACCGATGTTGAGCACTGAAACTAAAACAATATTGACTAAATAAAATCATATTAATAGAAATAAAAAAACAAAACTAGTTCAAAAATCAAAATATAAACATTTGAACTTTTTATATATTTAGCTACTGTACCTTTGTTCCGCATCGTCGCCTTTGTCGCGCGAAGCTGCTTAAAAGCTTTGCACGACGCGCGAAACTTGTTTGTTCAGGTGTTCCGCAACTGACCACCCGCTGTGTGACGTCACACAGTAGCGCTGTTCATTGTCACGTCACAGTGAATGAAAGCAAAAATGTAAAAACAAAGTCGTGACAATTTATTTTGTACGCTTTTGCATCTGTAGTTTGATTTGGGGCAAATATTTGTAATTTTGTGACGGAAAATGTTTTACAAATTTCGAACTCTGCAAACAAATGGCGTTACATTTTAATCTATAAGAATCTTAAAATAAATGTAAAAAGATGAGATGTAATGAATGTGAACGTTTTTTTTTTGTTTTTTTTGATGTAATGGATGTGAACGGGTCCGGACCGTCGCAGCATATGTTAACAACTGCAGGCAACTATACCTTTCGCTGTACCGACGTGTTAGTTATTCAAACGTTCGTAAGAAACAAAAAATATTTTTTCAGAGTTTGACTTTATTTTATTTTCCGCAGACAACAAAACGATTTTTATTCATTCTGCTGTTGTTACTTTCAACCTAATTCGGGCAAAAATAACATTCACTGGTTTTATTTACTATAGTGAAGTTTTGTTGTGAAGATTTAACAACTTGTTCGCATATTTTTCGTGCAAAACAATATTCCGCAGGTAAAATGCATTTTATCCTCACTCTGCTGTCCAACTTTCTTTAATTTCACCGACGCATAAAGTGGTTGCTGCTGTAACGTGTTGCATGAAAAAATAATGATTATTAATGAATTACTATTAAAATATTGTGTGTTAATTTTGTTTTTTATTTAAATTTAAATGATTTAAACGAGTTTATTTAATCGTGTGTACCAATACATATTCCGCTAGCCTGAAGAACAAATAAAAAGAGTTATCCCCAAAGATACATTTTTTTTATTATTCCCACATATTTTATCTCGATGCGGCGCAAGTGAAAAACTAAAATAAAAATAATTCCACGTGAAGTGTAAAATTTTTTTTAGAAATCGTTTAAAAATCCAAAGTTTTTCCTTTCTCTATGTGGAATGTCGTCACAATGGGATTTGTTTGTTTAGGCATTATCCTTTGTTTACCGAGGGGTGTAAGGGGGAACCCCCATTGACCCCTGTCCAGATGTCAAGTGGAGGTCAACCAGCACGTCAATCAACTATGACGTTACAATGTAGTATGTCACGAAGTTGTTTATATTACAATATTTGTGAAATAACTTAAGAAGCTTTGAACAAAAATCAGCAAGATGTTAAAACTTATATTAGAAGATATTCCTTGTCGATAAGTAAATAGCATGTTAAGTTTGCTATGTGTTTGCCAAAAAACAAATTAAAAGTGTAAAATAGATTAATAAAATAAAAAAAAATAAAAAAGGCCAACCACTAAAGAAAATAAGAACAATGATACATAAAACACCCGCTGGTAAAGTAAAGGAATGGAATAAAATAATTTTAAAAAACTATGAAACTTGAAGTGAAAAATGCGCCAACTTTTATAAAAAACGAACTTTTGTAAAAATTTAAACCCGGTACGTATGCATCCATGCGCGACCACCGTGTGCAGTCAAGCGTGGAAGTGGTGTTATCAGCTGTTCCGCTTAATCCGGAGCACTCCAGTAGCGATTGACTTTGAGACAAGGTCACCTTGCACCTGGGTAGAGGTCAAATGTGAGAAGGGGTCAACTGGACAGATCAAGTACGTCACAATGGCGTCGCGTCACGGACAAACGAGAAAGTTTACCACTTTCAGGTTGAACCAGATTTTTTTCTTTTTTGGTTAAATGAGTTTTTTAGTAAGAATTTATAAAACTTTTCTACTTTTTTTTGAGCTAGTTTTCTCTTATTTGAAAATATATTATTATAGGCATTTTAATTTCAGTATATTTACCTTCTATTTACGAAATCATAATTTAAATAAGCAAAAACAAACTTTGATTGGTTTATATGTAAAATTGAAAACGATTTTATGAAAACCTGGCGGCAACAATATATTCTTTGGTTTTAATGTTTTTCTCTCGGAATAATAAAGATTAATTCTTGCGGTTCCTAACTTAAAAACACATGAAATCAAGAAGAAATAATAAAATTTTATATATAAATTTTGTTAGAACTTTTTACACGTTTCTTTTCGTATGAGACAAAAAAATGCTTTAATGTTATTAAAAAAACAAAGATCTGAAATTAAAAGCACAAAAGGTTCTTGAATTATAGAGTGCCGTTACTCCTTAGATTTAGAACAACTTGATGAATTTCAATTATCTATTTTCGTAATTTATAAAGTTCCGCAATGAATTAATGGATTTGCAAACACTAAAACAACAAATATATTTCAAGCAATTTCATCTTAGGCCGACAGAACATATTGCGGACGCGAGTTCGAACCCCACCGCAGGTAAGTTCACCCAAACTTTGAGTTTAATATCAAAACAGACTTTTCAAGATTTTCACAAAAAACTTGCTTCGATGAAAGTTTTAAGAAATCTTTTATGGTCTTTTCATTGTTTTTTAAGTTTTAGTTGCAGCACATTTTTCCTTATAACTGCGTGAAAAACTTGTGACCTATGACGACACAAATAAAATTGTCTCCGTAGCACCACCTAACGGAGGCGGTAAAACTCGAAACAACAACAATAATGAGCAATTTCCATCGGAGGTCAACAATATAAAACTTTTGTAGTAAATTCAAATCGCAAAACAAAACAACTTCCAGGACGCAATATGAATTTCAAATCCCATACAGAAGTAACTATCATTTTGAACGTTTCGAATAACTTTTTATCCGAAAAACGCATTATTATAAACCAGGGGTGTGGCAAAATTGAATGGAAGAGCCATTTGCAGAAAATACAAGTACTGGAGAGCCTCCAAATTATTTCAATACAAAAACGGTAAATAACGTAAATTCAGAAATAATGACAAAATTGTAATATAACAAAACGGGAATAATCAACACAATAAAAATAACGGTAATAACAAAATAACACGCACAATATTTATCGATGTCAGTCTTTTGTTTGATATGCTAAAAAAAAAAACTCTTGAATCTCATTGCAAAAAAAACAATAATTTGAAGAACATCGTGAAATAAAAAAATTCCGGAAATGTTCGATTTAGGTGATTCCCCGGTGCCAACGTGGTCAACAAATAAATTTGCTGAGTAATTATTTTTTTAAGCCGTCATTATATTTGGTGACTTCACTTTAAAGCCGACACGGAAATGGTATAAATTAATTATATTTTTTAAGTTTTGCGCGACAGTTCACAAATTACAAAGTTGCTACTTTGTTTTAGTAATATATTGTTTTCCGAAAGCTGATTTTGAATAATAGGCAAAACTTAAATTTGCACTTTTGTTTTACGTTTTGAAGCAAACTACACCATTTGAAAATCTGGTGTGTGTGTCATCAATCTGTCTAATACAGCTTTTTTGTTTTGAAGAAAATATTTCGTTTTTGTAATTTGTTTTACATGATTTTGCCGCTATTTTGAAATAATGAAGGGCCAAAAATAACTGTATCAAACAACGTTAGTAAAAATATAGCGCTGGTCTAGAATTCTATCACAATTATTCAATCAACGCACATTATTTGGGTTAGGGTGCGAGTTAGCGTTTGGGTGCTGGTTGGGTCAAGTATTATTATATTCATTATTTATTAATAATACTTGACCCACCCAAATGCTAACCGACACCCTAACCCAAATAATGTTCGTTGTGGTACGATTCTACCAGGTTGGATCCGCCGCACAGTTTCCCACTCAGCCTCGGTCATAGCCGCGCATTCCATGAAAAACCAACGTAAAATTCGGTCAGCTGCAAAAAATCGCTTAAACGCGAAACTTTCGTCGCGATAAAAATTTTCAGTCTTGTACTCCCATTTTCAGTCGTGCTAATTTTACAAATAACCTTATTACAGCCACACAAATTTGGGCTGAAATGTTATTACAGCCGCGCAATTTTAAGTTGCAAAATCGTGTCCCCCGTGCAAACTCCAAAGTTTGGAACCAAATAGTCTATTCCGAATTTATTGCCGGTATCATATGTTTTACTTTAGCAGTTTTATGTGTTAAAGTGCTTCATACGCTGCATCAGATACCTATATATGCTGGCAGGTGTTTAGGTTAGGGGCCATGTCTTAAGCCTTAGGCTGGAAGTAACTGGATACATTATAAGCTGTAGAAAAAAAATTACCACATATGTTTCAAGGTTGAAATTGTTTATAATGCAAAACAAAACTACACACTGAATGGCTTGTAAAAATCAAATAAACTCTATATCTCAAAACAAAAATAGAAATAAAATAAAAATTATATTTTGTTACAAATTTAAAAAAAAAAAATTGGCCACAGTTACAATATAATTGGGACAAACCCAGATAGATTAGAGGGTAAATATTGATTTGAAAAAGCAACAGCTGGTTTTGGCAAATAAATCAAGAAAAACTGGCAAAAACATTTTCTTTGCGATTCAAATTGGATTTCACATTGTTAATATAATTGCAGTTCATTAGAAAAACCCAAATCAACAGCTTTTACTATTAACATTTACAAAAATAAATGTTACAGAAACTCTGCAATTGAAATCTTCAAGCACTATTTGTAGAGTCATTTTGAAATGACTAAAGTCCCGGTCAAGTCTTTGTCATGAAAATTAGACGGTAAACTATTTCAATTATAAAACTGGTTTGATTATGGGAAATAACCTAACTAACAACAAAAATGTTACAAGAAAAATCTAGCAAATGGTTTTATATGCAAAAATATGAAATAAACAACCCAATTTTACAAAAAAACTGAATGAAAACAACTCATTTTAACCCAAATCAGTTTGTCCAAAGGCTTTAGTCAAGTAACGTCATTTGAAAACAACAACTTCACATGTTATTGTGTCATTCCAACACTGCAATAAATGTTTCGCAACAGCAATAATACGCTTTTATCAGACCTGCCTTCACATTACGAATAAAACGACAGCTTCTTCCAATCCTTGATTTATTTTGGTTTAAACATCTTGATTATTGGCAGAGATTTTGAACATGACAAAAGTCAATTTTCTTTCGACTGTCTTGGCAGTTCAGTACCATTTTTAAGATGTTAAAGTTACATATATTTTGTCTATAATTTAATTACCAGCCTCTAGAAAAAAATGATTGTTATTTAATGTTTGAATCATATTTTAATAGAAGAAACTGTTTTTATTTTCCCAGTATTAACTAACCTGTTAGACCCTATTTTTAAACTCTGTATAAAGAAACAAGAAAGACGGAATATGTCGGAACGAAAAAAGAATAAAAAGCAAAAAGGAGGGGTAAGAAATAAACAACATTTGTAACTTGAATATAAATACTTAGCCTATACTGGCATCGTCAGTTTCTATAAGTAAAGTAAAATACTTCGCAAAGTAATAATAAAATAAATAAAAAAGTCAAAAAATAAGAAAGCTGCACAGATAAAATGAAGCAAATTCCGTTAAAAAATCTCTGGTCCTGGTTAACGTTCGAGTTTTATTGTTAATATACGCGTTAGCGGAAGAGTGATAAACAAGCAGAAACCTGCTGTCAATGGTTTTGGATTCTATAGAAATACATTCTAATTGCAAATTTTAATTTCACCAGTTCTTGTTTAACCAAATTGCAATTTGCAGGCTACAAACTAACAGTATATAGAAAGTTGTAGAACATCTAAAAGTCCTTTTCATAGAATATTTACATATTTGTGCATGGCAAGCTTATAAAATATCTGCAATATTCAACTAAAATCTACCGTTATAAAAAATAACAGATATTTCTCTACATTCCTATCACTTCTATGGTAATTTTGTTTAAATGTTTTAAAAGGATTAAGTTTAATTCAAAATCCCAAAAGTTCATTTCAAAATTCAAAATCGCATCAGACCTAATAACGAATCAAAACTATATGAATACTTCAAATAAAGCAGAGAGTTAAACAACAGTTTTTTTTTGCTTATGCCTCCACAGCAACAATAGTTAGATGCCAGACGCGTTTTATCTTTTCCTCTCTATTACTTCCTTCCCCTGAGCATATGGACACTTAGACGGCCTGGCAATATTTTCTACTTTTTGCTTCAAACCAGGCTGTATAAGCAGCTTGTGTGGTTGCCTTAATGGAAGCAGTCGTGGCTTAATCAGGGCAGGATTTTAGTTAGTTTTAAATGTACAATGCTTATTGTCTTTGTGTGTTGGAAGTTAGTTTGATTATATTGTAATACTATTTGTTGTTCATCAGTGCTAGATGTCGTTAAATTAAGCAAATATGGCTGTAAGATTGACCAATTTTCAGTGTCAGTGCTTAAAATTTTTTATTGACTACTTGAAGTAATGAAAATAGCAGATGTAAATTTGTTGTAAGTCGTTAAAATTAAAATAAATTAGTGGTTTTCAATTTTTTAGCTTGAAGCACAGAAAATATATAAAACAATTGTGGCTTGCTTTTCATCTTAACAAGGTGATATAACTGCCGATTCACACTTGCTACATAACAAGCAAATAAGTAGCTGCTATAATATATCAGTTTACAATGTGAAGTGTGTGTTTAAGTGTGGCATAAACATATATTGGTCAAGTTTAATATTATGCCACTGTCAAATCAGCTGATGATGATACAAGTTCATATCAAAACGTCTTTTTTATTAAACCTTTCATGGAACAAAAACCCACTTTCAAAGATAAAATACAGACATATTTGGCAGACCAACGGACAGACTAACAAACAATTTCATTCTTTGTACTTTATAACATAAACTGCAGGCGTATATTTGTGGGCACAAATACATCTTTTGTAAAGAGTTGTATCACACATGTAACCGCTAGAAATACCATGCTAATGTCTACGCACAACGTTGAAATTAAAAATAATATGGTAAAATAGTTGCGGCATGTATTTTCTTGTAATTCATTACTTTTGCTGCTAACTGTCCTCTAAATATATCTGGAATGGAATTATCTTTTTAAATTTTGACCTTTAACTTTTTCAAGGCAGTAGTTCTAGTCAATTTGGATATTAAAATTCCCCAACTCTAGAAATGCGTCTTCAAATTTATTAAAAAAGCAATTAATTCCCTTTTTGAGTCATTTAATTAAAAAGGCAATCATGTTATATAAGAAGATAGGCATGTTGCGAAGAAGCATAATCTATTTCAGTTTAACAATGTCCTGACTCATTTAATTAGTTTTTCAGCTTTATATTTTCCATCCATCGAGTTTAATCTGTTTCCACATGAATAAAGCACCAACTTATTTATGCTTCAATTGTTTTTCTCAAAACTTTGTTAGTTTTGTAATTTTCCTATTTCTAGCAGTTAAAAATGGCATGAAATTGCATTTTTTGATAACTTCTTGGAATTTATTTTTGTGAATAAATTGCTGTCTACTTATTTGTTGAAAGTTTTTTTTTTGTTAAATTGTAGAACTGCTAAGAATGTTACATTTCCTGTTAAATCTTTTCAGCTTTAGATTTGTGTAAAATGTCAGCTTTTCTTACCGTGCCGGTTTTGCCCGATGTAAAAAAGGTTTCGAACGAACCAGACGTGGATAAATGTTGCCGCGATGCTGTTGAGAAAAAAAAGGTTTACATATGCGACAGATAAATGACTTTATTTCTTTGACAAGCAGATAACTTTGTTGATGCAATTCACACTGAAGCTTATTTTCAATTTGGAAGCATATCTTCGCTCATTACTGGATATATATACTATTTTAATATTTTGTAATGTCACAAAATGCAACACATTTTTTTCTAAAATATTTTTTTTTAAGTGCAAATAACATCATTACTATTCTAAAATATAAGCAAAACAATAATGTCTTTATGTTGCTTGGCTTTGCAAAAGAGATTTTATTTTGATTGTCACTTTTTTCTGATTAAAATCCCTTTTGGTATGCATTACATTACAAAGTGTGACACCCTAGGGCAGGGGTTCTTTAACTGGGTCCTTTGAACCCCTTTGGGGTACGTGAACTACTTTTGGGGGACCATAAAACCCGTGTATAATTTAAAACTAGAAAGAGAAAAAAATTCAATTGAAAAAATTTGCCTTCTCCTTGAATGTATTTAGATTCAGTTTCACATTGTTTGGACCGAATACAGAAGCGTTCTTAAGTCTATACATTTTGTGACGTTATCTCTAAAAATCTCTGGTCCAGGCGAACCCAAAATGACTTTCAGGAGCTCCGCCACGTTAAAAAAGTTTAATAACCCTGTCCTGGTATCAGATATTCACCGATATCATTGCTTGACAGGTTGTTCGTGTAACAATGGGTCATTGTTTACAGGTTACGATAGAAGAACCGAGCAAAGAAGAATTAAAAATGGCGAAACACGTTCGATTCAAGACGCCCAAGAAAACAACGGTGGTTCAAAAGCAGAACATAGAATACTTCGTCGGTATGTGATTTCTATGAAAGATTACACATTGGGTATATGTGATTTCTATTTCTCATGTTTCCAAAATAAAAATGAATGATCCTACAATTTTTGCTTACCATTTGAAGAGAAAATATATTTTTATGACTTTTTAGCACTAAGTTAAGTCAAATGACCTTTCGGCAAAAGCATGTTGTCTAAAGAATTCTCGTATTAATATTCCCTATTAATTAATCTATTAATAGTAAACTGATATATTGAGCTCTAATAACATTAGTATCAATATAAATATTGCATATAATTGTGCAAATATTAATCTTCCGTGAATGTGTAAGGTTAAAAACACCAAATATTCATGTTTTTAAATCAAGCACACCTTGCTTTGTGTATGTTTTGCTGGTGCTTTTGCTGAGTTTTCGGAAAACTCAATTAGCGTTGTAATCCTTGTCCTCTTTTAGGTGATGAAATTAATGTTTGCATTATTTAATACTTGGTTGTAATTTTCATGAACGTATGAAACTCAGTAGGTAATGGGCATGTAATTTCAATGTGGTAAAATACTTAAGGGGATTTGATTTCTATGTTTACTTTTTCATAACTTTATACTTCAGTTTACGTAAATTAATTATCATATTGTTGTCTCACAACCCCCATTGTCCCACCCTTCTCAGGTTCGAAGGCTGTTGATACGCTCATGGCCTCCAAGTGGGCGCAATCGTCAAGGAATGACAATCCGGCGTTTGTGAGTCGAGATGACGCAATAACTTTCATGGAGAAGTAAGTTTGAATCAAACGATGCCAAACTATCAATTGGTGTTCTATACAAAGACATGTGAAAAATGACTTTAAAAAGTCAATTTTTATTTGTTTTGTAAACTTAATGTTATGACATCTTGGTTAATAAAGGTATTTGACTTATTCTGAAAAACATAAAAATTGACGCTACAGACAAATGTGTTTAATTTTGATTTTGTTGGAAAGTCCACTGTAGTAGTTTATGTAATTAAATTTATTGAGATTTCGTCTGAGCAGGATTTCAAGTTTGAGAAAATTGCAGAAGCAATAGATTGGAATTTAAGGACATCGCTCATAATAATTAATTCAAATATATTTAATGCTGTTATCTTATTTGTGTCGTAAACTGAAAGATAAGGAAAGATCAGCAAATAAATTTGAGTTTGCCAAAGCTGGCTGTAATATTTACAATCATTATTTTGTTATCCACCAAAAAGAAAACACTGTGCCCTTGTGGGTAATTTTTAACTTTTATTGGGAGGGGTTATCTGAATATCTGTGTATACTTATAAAATGAATATCTTTTTTTTATTTTGGTCAATGTTTTATTACTGCCCAAGCCCTTGAATATTTTTGGGATTGACATACAATAAAATCCTTAATGTCTATTTTTAAAGCTACATAGAGGATACACGTTTCCATTTTGATTGATTTTCACTTATAAACTTGTATATTTTGTATTTAACCATGCAAGTGATCTTTTATTGACAGATTACTCGCAAGTCGACTTTTCTACCGAGCAATCAAAGTTCCAAAACTCGGGAAGGAAGAAGTAAGCTGAAAAAATGGGAGAAATATTTCTAGATTTTAACAACCTTCACTTTTATAAGTTTTTATCATTGCAAAAAAATGTAGATTTTGTCCAGAATGTTAATTTTGATTTCTACTTAAACCCAAGTTGTACTTTTGAACATTTTGTTTCATAAAGAGTTAAAAGCCCGTTGTTTGTCATTATCTACTCAAACATTAAAATTAATTTGAAAAGGTGTTAGGCAAGCTTGTATTATTTTTCAAGCAATAAACTTTATGTGATTTTTCTAGAAAATAATTTTAGATTTCCTAGTTGAGTTTTTCTTAAGCTTAATGGATTTCAAATCGTTAAACTGACGCGCAGTTTTGCTCTAGACATTCCCAAATTGTGGGAATCTAAAAATACACCATTTAAAAAATTGAACAATTATAATATATCATTATCTCATCGAGAAACTTGCAAAAATTATTGAAAACAAACACAAAACAATTTTATTTATTGGTTCAATGGAACACCTCGGTTTTCAGTTTCCCGAAATTGTAAAATCAAAATCAAAAATGTGAGATAAAAATCATCTTCACTTTTTTATTTAACTTTCCTAAATACTTTCCAGCTTTTCTGAAACATATTTTTGTTTTGTAAATTCGCACTTTTACTAAACATAGTAAAATATTGTGCGGAAAAAGTTTGTGAACAAACTTCCTGTGATGTTCACTGTTTAATTTGCTTTTTTATAAATTTCTCGACGATTATGTGCAGAAAAATACCCTGGAAAAATAATTGAGTCTTTCGTTTGTTTTTCTGTTTTTTATAAAAATACTATAAATATTCAACTTATTGTGTAGAAAAAGTCCTTGAAACAAGCTGCTGTGGCTGGAGAGGAAACAAAAGCTCGGAGGAGAAAAAAAGAGAAAGACGAGAAAAGCAAAGAGGAGATTAGTGAGAGCAAGGTGGGAAAGTACCTAACATGATACCCACTCGCGGTGTTGTTAGCATTAAAATTTTAAGTATCGTTTTTCAGCAATATAACTTGCACTTGAGTCTTATTTTTAGGTCATCTACCTTGATATAAATGTTTTGGGGTAAATCACTTCATTTGGAGCATATCTTGTTTTTGTCGAATTCATTTTGCGTAGATTTTGTTTGCCTTGGTGTGTTTTACGCCGATTTTTCTCCAAAGTTTTAAAATTATAAATCGTAAAAAAACTTTGTAGGCATGTTGTAAGGAATATATAGTTTAATAAGTTAAGGTCTGGCCTACTAGGAACCTTTAATTTGCAGGCAAAGCTCCACTATTTAAACATCACATGTAATGTTGTTATTCTGCCAATGTACAGCTCTTTATCACTACCTAGCGGTAGTTAGATCCATCCTGACATTTAAACTTCCAACAATATAAAGCTTTATATTTTGCCGCTTCATTATATAAAATAATTCTTGATCGCTAGCAGGGGGGGGTCTAGGATGTTTGTTTGGGGGGCAACAAACAATCTTATCGACCTTCGTTTGCTCGTGGAGATAAACTTATTTATAAATTGTGCATCTTAAACATTTTATAAGATATGGTTTAATTTCAAAATATGTAAATTAATTCGTACCTCCGTTGTTCAATTTTGTTTACCTTTCCAAAAACCCTTTTTCTCTTTCTTTTATCTTAAAGTGGAGTTAGATTACGTCATACTTACGTCACCGAGTTAGACGTGCGCATGCGCAGTAACAAGTCAGGAACCACTAAGGCCACAAACTGTAAAGATGGTTATTATTGTAATTCGATACTATTGGTCCCTTGGAATTTCCCGTCAATATTCTGACGCATTAGTAGTTCCGATTACATTAGCTGTGAGAATAATCCCAAGAATCACCAATAAATCACCCAACAATAAGGTTTGAGCAGAAACGACGCACGAAATCCAAAAGCAACAATCTCCGCAAAAACCCGCTGAAATCATGCAAGAGTTGGTTTATTTGCAAATAATGTTCAGGGATGACGTCATAAAGTAACGTGAAAACGTGACGTGTTGTTTGTATTTAAAAGACGAGAAACGCGCGTGCAGTGTGAAAAAATCATTTATGAAGTTGCCCAAACTTTCATATTTGATAAAACGTAGGACGCATTTGCACAAATATTTCAACAAAATCTGCAAAGACACTGGAAAATAAGTTAAATTTCTGTTGGTGTAAAACAACGCTGACCAAACATTTTCATAAAGGGACAGATAACGCCAAAGACGTGCGATCGATGACCGGAAATAACATTAAGCATTGACCTTATTTGGCATAATTAGTAAACAACGATAAAATATAAATGGAAATTGAATCGCCGCCCAACTAAATTGTCGTTCCGTTACTTCTTGCATCATCTTTAGTTAATGTGACTGAGAAGTAAATCAAAGCATCACTTATAAAAGGTCGGACGCAATGGTTTTCTCAGCCACATTAACTAAAGAAGATACAAGCTCGTATCGAACTGTTATTATTAATATGATTTTAATTTACCCAAACTTTTTGGCTTGGTATTACTTTTAAGATACCTACACATCCGTGCATAGTGTACCCAAATACATTGTTTTCAAAACGTCTTTTTAAATATAGCATGCCTGGTAGCAACAGCATATTCAATGCTCGGTTTGTTCAACCTTTTTGTAATTATTTCAAGTTTTCCAAAAATGTTTGGCAGGAGAATGAAGAAAAGTCTGAAAAGAAGAAACGCCGCTACAAACTCGATATCCACGAGGATCAAGTGTTCCTCGACTCATCCGATGTGTACGTCTGGGTGTACGACCCCCTTCACCCAAGGACCCTGCTTCTCGGTGATTCCCCCTAACTATTACGTCACAACGTTACCTGTTATTTCGATGTAGATTTGATTTTTAAATAAAACTGGCCGTTGGAACTCTCTAATTTCCAACAAATCGTTTAAAATGTTTCAAAATTCAACCAAATCTCACCAGACTGAACAACTTGTTAATTCTTATTGTTTGATTCAAATAATTAGGGCAGAATTCCGCTAATTCTAATCTAATTTGTGAATGCTATTGGGTTTATTTCTACTTGTTTAATTCAAATTTGTCGTTCACATTCTTATTAGAATAAATTAGTTCAAATTATAGTTTTGTTTTAAGAAACCGCAAATCCTTTTTCTAATATAATTCGGAAAACTAAAATAAATGAAGTTGCACAAATCTTGACCTCATTTCCAATTAGTGTTTCGAGTGTTATTTGAAAAAAAGTCATTATATAATAAGAGAAATCTATAAAAGCTATCTTTATTTTTTACTTCCTATAGGTAAATATATTTCCTGGCATGCTTTGCTTTGTAAAACTCACCCTTTTATTATTACGTCACAGGTGGTGTTGTACTTCTGGGGGTGATCGCGGCCACATTATTTCCCCTGTGGCCCCCCGAAGTAAGGATCGGGGTCTACTACCTTTCCGTCCTCGGTGGAATATTCGTTGGATCAATATTCGCGATCGCACTAGGTGAGTGCCTTAAGGCCCGTTTACACTATCGCTGAGCTGAGCTGGGCGTGAAATTGTTTTCACTACAGCTGCGCTGAGCTGAGCTGGGCGTGAAATTGTTTTCACTACAGCTGAGCTGGGCGTGAAATTGGTTTTACTACAGCTGCGCTGAGCTGAGCTGGGCGTGAAATTGTTTTCACTACAGCTGAGCTGGGCGTGAAATTGTTTTTACTACAGCTGCGCTGAGCTGAGCTGGACGTGAAATTGTTTTCACTACAGCTGCGCTGAGCTGGGCGTGAAATTGTTTTCACTACAGCTGCGCTGAGCTGAGCTGGGCGTGAAATTGTTTTCACAACAGCTGCGCTGAGCTGAGCTGGACGTGAAATTGTTTTCACAACAGCTGCGCTGAGCTGGACGTGAAATTGTTTTCACTACAGCTGCGCTGAGCTGGGCGTGAAATTGTTTTCACTACAGCTGCGCTGAGCTGAGCTGGGCGTAAATATCGCTTCAAAGCGTAACGTTTTTCTGCACTGGGCTTGAGTTTAGCAAAGCGTGAAACGCTCGCCACAATAGAATTAAATTACGCTGAGCTGAGCACAGCTGTAGTGAAAACATCCCTTAAACGATGTCAGTTCGGCTATTTTAAGTATTATTTTCGATCGCAGTTTTTGTCGTTCAAATTCTGGTAAGACTAAAACACTTTGCAAAAAAATTCGAACAAAAGTGGAAAAACTTGTTGCAGTGTGCTCATGTCTGTGCTTGTAACCCTGTTTGTCTGTCCACTTGTAACCTTGTTTGTCTGTCCACTTGTAACCTTGTTTGTCCGTCCACTTGTTGCAGTGCGTTCGTGTGTGTTCGGGGTGTTGTACGCCGTCACCCTGGGGAACCACCGCTTCTGGTTTCTGCCAAACCTTCTGGCCGATGTTGGGTTCTTCGATTCATTCAAACCGTTCTACACCTACGAGGTCGGGCCGAGTGACAAGAAGAAAAACAAGCACAAAGGTGTGTATGTGCGACTGTACGGATATGTGTTTGTAGTTTGTGTGCTTGTAGTTTATACCTACAAGGTCAGGCCGAGTGACAAGAAGAAAAACAAGCACAAAGGTGTGTATGTGCGACTGTACGGATATGTGTTTGTAGTTTGTGTGCTTGTAGTTTATACCTACAAGGTCAGGCCGAGTGACAAGAAGAAAAACAAGCACAAAGGTGTGTATGTGTGATTGTATGGATGTGTGTTTGTAGTTTGTGTGTTTGTAGTTTATACCTACAACGTCGGGCCGAGTGACAAGAAGAAAAACAAGCACAAAGGTGTGTATGTGCGACTGTACGGATATGTGTTTGTAGTTTGTGTGTTTGTTGTTTATACCTACGAGGTCGGCCCGAGTGACAAGAAGAAAAACAATCTGCGTATATTTTGTGTTTGTCTGGATTTCTGTCTGTATTTATGTGTTTTATTTAACAAACAAATATTTTTTTTTAGAAAAATCTTCAGACAACGAGGAAGAGAAAGAAGAAGAAGAAGAAGGCGCAAACAATCCAGGTCCTCAGGGTTCCGACGATGACGCGCTTGAAGCTACGTCACCAACAACTGACAGTGACGCATACGATGACGTCAGCGACACGAACCGTGATGAAGATTACGAAATATTGACTCCTTTGAAGAAGAAATCTTGTTGATGTCAAAAAAGCTGCTTCTGTCAAAATGTTAAACTTTTCGTCGGTGTTTTTTAAACAATAGGATTTGTGATGTCAAACTGGTGACGTAATAGTGGTGTACATGACGTCAGACCTTTTCTCTTTCAACAGAATTTCAGATAAAATAAAACTTTGGTTTTATTAGGATGTTCGATAATATCGGATCGGAGCCGATACCCGATAAATGTTGTAGTATCGGTGCTTGTCCGATACTAGGGTGGTATCGGTGCCGATCCGATTAATATCGTTCATAAGTTGAGGCCAGACGCGACGATTTTTACTCTTTGTAAACAAATTAATACTTAGGGTGAAATATTTTCAACGATAAAGCACGTTTTGCATTTATAACCTTGACTGGTATTCTACACGTTTCAATCTTGGCGTCGATTCGGATCTCGATACTTATGTCCAAAATATCGGTTCCCGATTATAATGTCAAGTATCGGCATCCCAGACGTTTCAACGCGAAAGCAATTTTAAACCGAACAACCTGATGAAAATTTAGCTTAATATTACATAAATTTACTTATTTGGCCATAAACGTAAAGTCATTTTGGATCGAAAACTTAACTTCGTCGTATCGTTGTAGAAAAAATTGAAACATTCTGTACAAATTCCCCTTTACACGATGACGTCAGACCTGTTCATTGTTTCGTCACAACTGTTTGCGATTGACCAAAAATATTTATTGCGCGCTGCTATAGTATTCATGACGTAACGGACGATTTGTGACGTAATAGTGGTGTGTTTGTGCTTTTTCTTGCGGACTGATGAACATATTACAGTTAACTGCCATGTTTGTGTCCACTGAGTGTATTTGGGATTGGGTCTCTGTGACGCAACAGTTCGTCGTTGTTACACAGCGTGCGCCATGTTTTATTTGTTACAAATGATTGTTTATTATCAAGATTTAAATCAGTGTTTCTCGACAAAGAAGTAAACAACGAAACGTTCGACCCAATTCACTTCACTAACTTTTTTTTATAAGGCAGAAAAACCTAAAACATTAGCATAAATAAAATATAATTGAGTTAATAATAACCATATCCTCATGTTGCTGAAGCAACTTTCTTACTTTTTGACTTGTCTTCCTAGAACCAACCCAAATAAATGCAACAATGTGAACTACCGCATTCGGAAACCAAATCAAGCGTCCACCAAGTTTGCTCGCGACCCATGGGCCGGGAATCACTGGTTTAGTTTCGAGTTTAATGTTTAAAATTTCAAAAAAAAACTGCTAGCCTGGAAAAACTGCTAGCCTGTCATATCTGTGCTATATGTTCTGCTTCTGGCTTTAAGCAATCGGTTTCAGCGAAAGTTAAAACAATAAACCAAATTAAGAAAAACAAACATTTAAAGTTTATTTTTTATTAAAATTAGAAAAATACACGATTCTAAACGATTCAAATTATAAATTATTCTTAATAAACTCGAATTTTTTTCCAAAACGCAGTAAAATAAACCGGAATGTAATTTCAAATCGAGCAAAACAAGTTTAGGTTTTAAGCAATAGTGCCACAAACTTTTGAACGGATACCTGACTACTTGTGTGATTTGTTCCGAATATTGTTCCTAGATCAAAATTTGCTATTTTGAAACAAACTTTGTTCCCGTGGAACAAAATCGGGAACACAATGCAAATTCCCATAAGAGACCATTTGCTAAAGTTCCTATTCCCAAACCCAAAGAGATTATAATCTCTTTGCCCAAACCACAGCAAGCAGGTGTTCACTTTAAGTAGTTTATTTTGAATAACACGCCACGTCTTTCCACAAACTCGCGTCAAAACACATAAGGTATCACAATAGGAATATTACGTCACAATGATCAATGACATACGGCAGAGTAACCGACGTCTGGGATTATAAAGTAATTTTCCAGGTACAACGCAATTTGTGAAGTAGAATCATATTGAAACGTTGGAACAAAACAAACGTAGCAGGGAGTCGAACTTAATATGAACCGGTTTTGGGTCAATTTTGTCCGAACCTGAACCCTTTGCAAGATTTTAAGGAACTGAATCGAATAGTTGGGAAAAGCTGAACTTATCACTCCAGTGACGTCACGACTAAATTTAAAGAAACCAGTTCGAGAATGTTCGAGTTTGACGCCCACCAATGCAATTTCTATTGTATCCGAACCGGAACTTTATGAACCGGTTTTGAAATAACTATTGTCGAACCGGAGCTGAACCGGAACTTTATGAACTGAACCGGAACCGGATTCCAAAAAAATCCTTAAACCTGAACCAGAAAAGTCAAACGGTTCGATTCAATGATTCTTCGTAATTTTAATAACAATATTAAAGTCAATTTTCGATATTGTCGTTTCACGTTTAGTAATAATTCTTTTTTTATATTTGTATTTAAAAAATAAAGTGTATAATAATTCCTACGAATGCTTTAGCCTGTTTTAAAAGGTTCTACTTAGCAGGTTAAATGTTATTCGATTGCCCAATATTTTTCTCGGCTGGTCACGCAGTGTAAGCCAGCAAGACTTTTGGCGTCTGACAAATACTATCCAAATTACTATACGTTAACACATTGAAGGTTGCTTTGGAGTGGCTGTGGCTAAAATTTACAACACCGTGGTGTGTTAGGGCCCAGGATTGCTGCAGTTCACATCCTTTCTGCAGAAATGCTATTATTTAAAACGAATTAGAAAATTTTCTCGGTAATTTGAAACTAATAAAGCCACCACAAATCGAATGGCGCGACGTTTCTGACGCTTTTGTTAACCTAGAATTTACACAAAGAACAGTAAACCATGTGTGACGTAACAAACGCTACAAGTGTTCTTCCGCGTTCGACCCACTGAGAGTTGCGTGACTTGATGCGCGCGCGCCGGAAGCTATGACGAACAATCACACGCATTGTTAGCCAACAAACATATATGGAAGGTAACGCGAGCGCGCGATTCACGCGAAACAATCGGGTTAGGTGTCAGAGGTTTGTGACGTAACAAAGCCTCACCTGTAGGAGTAGTGTTGCAATCTTAGTTTTGTCAAAGTGGAAAGTTGGATTTGTTGTTTGCTTGAAAGTTCTAAGCGCAGTTTTAGGCTATTGTCTAAGGTTTCATCTCCTGAAGTATAAATAAGGCTGGATTGTACAAGTTTAGGTGGGTAACCCTTATTTTGCATGACTAGGTTATATTTGCGCTCTAAACTTACAATGACGCCGTTGGTTGTTTTTAATATATGTAACAATAGCGTATAGTACCAATCAGTAAATATATGTAATACGTTTAACTTAAAATCGTAGGCAGTTCTACATATAAGTAACAAGTGTTTCAACTGGACAATGCTTAAGCCCTGGGTAAATGGGAAATTGACAAAGATGAACCAATATTAGGGTTAATGATGGTTCAATGTCTTTTTGCTGATTATGGGTAAATGTAGGGTGTATTTTACTGAAGTTTGTACTCTATGTTAGTTGTGTAAAGAAGGCTAAAGCAGTGAGTTAGTCTTGCAAGACCAATGCTAACCAGACAAAAACTTCCAGCAACGTACTTATAGATAAGATTTGTAACTGTTTATTTGTTGCTACAATGCGAACACAGTAGGCTAGCAAAGCATCAACGAAGAACCACAAAATGGTTATCAAGTTAGTTGATATAAGCTACAACATTCATACTTTTTGCACTTTATGTCACAGGGGTAAACAAAACTCAAGACGTCAAAGAGCACTTCTGATGTAAATGTTGTGCGCAACATATCATGAAGTTTAAAACCAATATAGCTCATAACATGCTTTTTTTACGTGACGCATTATTGCTTTTTTAACACACACAACAGTGCTAATGGAATAGAAGTTTGTTGCAAGCAGTGCAATTCCAAAGTTCGTAGAAGTTGTGCAGCATTATCAACAAATCATTTGAAATAATCTGAGGCCAAGAAATGTCGTTCGTGAAAAGATATAATCAAGTCTAAATCAAGTCATTAGTTGCCCAAGTCAAATATGAATCAAGTCATTTGCGGTAAAACTTGAAAATACTTAGATCAATCAATTCTGTGCAATATTTCGCAAAGAAAAAACTAAAAAGTCCAAACTAGAAAACTTTAGACAGTGCTGTTAGCTCGTGTGTTTTTTGCAATGCTCAAGCCTTAATGGTGCCGGGAGATATTTTGGAACTTTAAATTATATTATTCGGTTTTTGCTTCTTAAAACAATTGTTAGTTCGCGATTGAAATGCGTTAATACTGACTACATCAGGAATTCGTTTATTGTGAGACTACAGTAACTTAGCAAAAATGTTAGTCAGGGTGCTGCAAAAAGTATTTTCCGTGGGTAAGTTTAGATGGAATGAGCAGATCTGAGAAATCTGTAGTAAGGTGAAGTAATTAAAAACACTAGAGTTTGTATCAACTTAAGTTAACACAACACTGGCGTTGTCAAAAGCTATCAAAATGCAAAAAGTTCAGTCAGTTTAGCGCGTTTTGCCGTTCTAGTCGCTCGCAGTTCTTATAAACACGAAGGTCGGCCGACTGTAGATGTTAATGTGGTTTCTGCCTCTGTAGCATCCAGCAAATGCCTTTGGGCGATAATTAAAGTCACAGTCGCAGAAATGCCGACAAGGCGGTTCAGCTCAGTCTTATAATAAGCTTAGTAAAAAGTGTTTTAAGTCCTAGTCACGTCATTTGCAAAACAACTTAAGTCCCAGTTAAGTTAAGTGATTTTAATAATGAAAGCAATGGAGGTGTTAAGGCGAAGTTTATGAACACTGAGATAGACCATTATTGCACAAATGTAAATTGTTTAGATTTAATCGACTGTGAAAGCAGCGATTTAGGTTTATTAGCAGGAAACCTGCAAGTTTAATTGCATTGTGATGTATTAACACAAGATGGTGATGTAATAAGCTACTTTGTCCACGTCTGTCGCCTAGTGTTGCAACGTTCAAAAGGGCGCCTGTTTTTTTTGCCAAAATATAAATTTGTGTTTTTCCAACAAGGCCATTCGTTATCAACTGGTATGAATACGGTCATACCAAGATTATTTTTTTTTAACATATATAAAAATACTTAGTCTACCTGACGGTTCTCTTTACTGATCATTGTGAGTGTTTCCTGCCAGTTTTCTCAAGTAACCTCGCTTTTTTTGGCATAAAAAATATAAGAATAAAATATCGTTAATATTTATTTTGATTCAATACTTTCCTTTTTCAGTTTTAAACCAAAAAAATAACTGTCCAGTACTTTTTAACTTTCACAGGAATGAGACCCAGAATTCTTATTTTTTTTGCAACACTTGTGAAGGTTGGACAACAGTCACTACTTTTTCCAAAGCACGTGTTTTAATGCCAACCTTTTAAATCGATCACCCAAGGTTAAACACTGAGACTTGGTTTTGAAAAATCGTAGCAAGATTAGCGCTAAACAAAAAATACATGGCCAAGTGAGAGATCTCAGCGGAAACAAAGGAGAGATGAATCTTCGTTTAAATCCTTTACACGTGGATTTTTATTATCAA
This sequence comes from Ascidiella aspersa, assembly GCF_963924565.1. Lineage (NCBI taxonomy): Eukaryota > Metazoa > Chordata > Ascidiacea > Phlebobranchia > Ascidiidae > Ascidiella > Ascidiella aspersa. Next base: position 33,802,302 of record NC_139451.1, on the reverse strand, counting down.
TTTTTTTTTTTTTTTTTTTCTTTTTTAAACATTTACTTACTTTCTTTCACGATTTTGTGTGTCATCCTTGGCAGAAGCTTTTTTTTTGGTTATAATTTTTTTTTTATAACTTTTTATAATTTATATAAGTGCTTTGTTTCCCAGGATCTTTGACTTCCAGCTTAATGTTGCTCCGTTGTTTGTTCTTCTCAATCCTCGTTGGATTTGTGGCGAGTGACACCTGCCAGGTTCGTGAGACAACCGTGTGTCTATGTATAGTTTAATCGTGTGTTTGTGCGTTGTTTAACCCATGCAAGGAAACCTGAGTTCCAACAAGCTGCCGGTTTTACACAAAGTGTAGCAAGGCTCAACAAACTGCGGCATGTTTTATAAAACGCGCTTACTAAAAAAAACTAATTTTGATCAAATTTAAAACAAAAAAATATTTGTAATACCTACTAAACAAAATCTTTATATTTACTTCATGTATGTTTCCATTATATTTTATGATTCTTTCGTTTTATACCAACCTGGCCAAATAAAGTGAACAAACATTTGATATCCTGCCGCCATCTTCCATCTCACACTTAGTTCCTTTAGGTTTGATTAACTTACTCCAATCGCATGTGAAGCGCTTCTATTCGTCGTATTGTGTCAGTCTGCTACTTCTGTGATAAGAAACGCACTTATAAACTGCGCTCTGTTTGTTGCAGAAATGGATCCCGATCAACGAGACGCTCTACAGCAGAACTTACGTTTCACCAACTTCTCCCAACGCTAATACGGCAAGACCCCTCGGATATAAGGTCGCTACGTACATATTCGAAGGAGGTGGGTGGAATAATGTACGCTTCACTGAACGCTGAAAAGTAAAGTTTCGAAACCAACGTGCACATGTGTTTGTGTGTGTGTTTGTGTTTGTGTGTGTTTGACTGTTTGTGTTATATGTAACGGTGTGTGTGTGTGTTTGTGCGTGTATGTGTCTCTTGTATGTGTGTCTTGTGTTGTTTGTGTGTGTCTTGTGTTGTTTGTGTGTGTGTTTGTGTTATGTGTGTCTTGTGTTGTTTTTGTGTGTGTTTGTTTTATGTGTGTGTTGTTTTCGCGTGTGCGTGTCTAACCTCGGGTTTTGTTGTTTTATGTTTGTGTTGTTTGTGTGTGTGTTTGTGTTATGTTTGTGTTGTTTGTGTGTGTGTTGTTTGTGTGTGTGTTTGTTTTATGTGTGTGTTTGTGTTATGTGTGTCTACTGCCTTACATTGAATTTTTTGTTTCATTCCTAGCAAGTTCGGACCAACGAACGATCGACAATTTTTGTTTTTTTAGTTCGTCCTTGCATCACTGTGGCGCCCACTGATGGTAGCGGCCGACACATAGAAATCACATGGGAGATGGAGAAACCAGCGACGTTGTACATCCAAGTCAAGGGGGGAGGAAATAAACAATGTGAGGCAACAAATGTATTCTGTAATCTGTAGCACCGAAAAACCTTTGAAAAAAAAATCAATAAATTAATAAAAAATTGACCTTTGACAAAATGAAATCAAACTCAAGATTAACAAACTGCTTTTAATTCGAACTGTCAGACAATGTTTTTCTGGTAATTCATTTTGAGAAGATTCTCTTTAAAAATGCGGCAAATTTAAAAACTCTACAATCATTTACGGTTTGAAGCACAACACCGCTTGTTACGTCACAGATAGCAACTCGAAAACGGGCAAAATATGCGGCACTGTCCCTGGAGGGGCGAGTTCGCTGAGCTACGAGTTTTTCTGCGAAGGAAATGGATGCGAAAGTGGGACCAGGGTGTTCTGGTACAGGTGGGAAACATAAGTAATGTACAGTGAGCAGACACAAAAGGTTTCGAAATTACAAACTGGGGTTCAAAAAAAAAAGAAAAAGTACAACCAGAGTATTTTTTCAATATTTTCTAATCCAACTACTATTTAAATTATAAATGTATTTACGCATAAACGGATTACTTGCATTTCAACGACAAAGTAGTGCCCTATTCGTAAACAGTGTCTAGTTCTGCTACAGGTGAGGAAACATAAGGGAGTTTTATTCGAACAAAATTGTTCCAAAAAGTTTAACTATAAAAGAGTATAAAAAAACTTGAATATTTAACAATCGTTTGTGTTTAAGAAGTTCCAAACACAAAAAAGTTGGTATTTTTAAGTGTACGTTTTTATTATATTTTTTTCTTTGTTTTACCAAAAAGTGTACAGATTAATTCAAAAAGTTTGCACAGCTTGCTTCTGTTTTTATGCATTTAACCGGTTCTATTGTAGTGACGTATACAAATATAAGCTTGCTTCGAGCAGACCTTGTTGTTGTGAGTTTCTGTTCGTCGCAGGTTTGTCGTCGAGAGCGAGCTTCCCGAGGGAGGCTACAACGAGAATTGGTGCAACGACCGACAATCAAACTTCCCATCAAGCCTCATACCGGTGAGTGGGATAAACAACTAAATGTTTGCGCCATACACACAATGTGGGATAAATTAGTTTTATTTTTTTTCACTCTGATCGTAAGAGTTGTAGGAGACTAACTAACTTAGCAAAATTCACATTACTAAGAATCCCAAATACCTCTCTACGCCGTTGAGCAACAATTCATTTCAACACCTACAATCAGTACTTCACATATTTTCACAGGTTCCCAACAACTTTAGTCCTCCAACAACTCCCATGACCACCAGCGCCGCCAGTGACGTCATCACTCGTTACGTCACCACACTTGTAACTGTGACGTGTTTCCTGGCCTTGGTCTCGTTTTAATCCGACTTCGATGTTGCCACGTCACAATGGCAATTGTTTGGGAACAGTTTCGAAATTCTGCCTTTTTTCTTTCTAACGCTTTACAATTGATCTTTTTTTTGCTTTTCTGTTTTAAATATGTTTTTACTGAAATTTGTTAAATAAATATACAGTTCAGTTTGAGAAATCTCGCGTGTAAATTGTTTAACTGAAGTGGACCAACTTTTTCAACTCTTGCTTGAAATGTCATGCGACGATACAAGGCGAAATTAATATATTTGATTATAACCAAATTGCCTGATAGCTCAGTCGGTAAGAGTAGTGGTTGTGTGTGCCCCAAGCGCGCGAGTTCGAATCTTGCTCTAGTTCATGATAAATCAGACGGTTGAAAAGTGGTCGGTTGTTCAAACGGTCGTGAGTTCGAACCCCACCCAAGTTATAATATCCCCGTGAATATCGTTATTTGTGCACAAGTCAATTTGCCAGGTTTACTTTTCCCGACTTTACCCGAGCCTGTCAGCCAAGTGAGTCAAAATATCGCATCGCTGTAAAACCGCGCTGGTGGGACAGTCTGAAATTACGTCACAATAAGCGTCCGGCGCGATTCTATAAATCGTGTGACGTGAAATAACGTTTACATTGCGAGTAGCCACCAGGCGTAACACGCATCAGTAGTTACAGCAGATAAACAGTTGTTCTAGTTATTGTAAGCGCATCCTTGTGGCATTTTAAAACTTATAAGCGCTCAACAAAGCCAACCTTCAAAGCATGCATTTGTCACATAAAACAAATTTCGCGAAATTGCGCCAAAAAATAACTCCTAATTCAACGAAATTTAATTTCTATCGCTCAAATAGAAATGATTATAATCGCATTGTACAAATGCATTATGGAAATGTCCTTATTTTCGACTTGCGTCCTTATTCTGTCTTATGTTCAACAACTATACAACCTCGATCGTTTCCTCTGGTAACCGATGTTAAATAATATTTTAAAATTATGCTTTTGTGTCGAGATTTCGAGATTTTACAACATTAGAGAATAGATGAAAAGGTACTTTCGTGGCATTCAGTCTCAGGATTTTACTTCTAAGTGGTGAGATGGGTAGGGCAGTGTGGTACAGCAGTTTTGGCTACTGTACCCGGATACAGCAGCTGGCGACGTTTTAGCAGTAAACAATAGTACCGGTACAAGGTTACTGCCTGCAGCAGAATAGGGTGCGACGAAGGCAGCACTTTTTGCGAAGTGGTTGGTAACGGGGAAATGGGTGCAGTGCAGCCGACACTTCGATTAAATCAGTAAAGCTATAAGAAGGGGTGGCCAACACCATAGGCGTAGCCAGGGGGGGGGGGGGGGCCTGAGGGGCCATGCCCCCCAAAAAAAATTTATTCTTAATAATTTGTTTGTTTAGCATTTATGAGCAGTACCGTAACATTCGATCACATCATACAACACCTTTAATTGTCAAGCATTGTTACGTCACAAATGATATAGTTTATATTACGTTTGCTATACATTAATGTAGTTTTACTACTTTTAGACAGTTTTTGCTCTTTTAATGTTTTTACGTATTGCGTTTAACACTCATTCAGTTGCTGCTCGAAAAGGTTTGCTAGCATTGTTTTTGTGTTCGTTACAGGAGTTAATACAATGACAAAAGCTAAACAAAAAGTCCAAACTTTTTGGACAAAAAACGTTTTTTAAATGCTAATGTAATTTTTTTGTCCTTATTTTTAGGTCCATGTCGATGGCAACCCTGGCTATATTAAACATAACAAGTGGCGTATTGCACAGCAAGTAATTCTCAGTAAAGCGTGGTATGGTTGCTTATATTATCAAAGTTTGGCTCGTTTAAATAAGTATTCCCTTCGGGTTGTAATTTGCGCAAAGAAGCAAGTTACTCATTGTTAACAACAGTGTTTCTTAACCTTTTTAGCGATCGTACCCTTTGAGATTTCATGAAATTTTCTCGTACCCCCTCCTGTCTACAATGGTCGACAAAAGTAAATAAAATTCTCATAATAGGAAATAAAAGCAGTGTATTTATAATTCAAGTGTTGAATGCATGCACTAAAAACAGTCTTGTAAGTTCAACAATATTTACAACATGGAGTTTTGTTATTGATAAATTGCGCATTTTTCACAAATATGCCTAAATAGCGCATAATTTCACACTGCATGTCGTACCCCCTGCTTTGGTGCTTCGTACCACAAAGGGGTACACGCACCCCTGGTTAACAATAAATAAACTTCATTCAGGGCACGATTTACGAATTCTACCAAAAGCCACAGCGGATTCTCATCAGTGAAAACAAATCTCAGGCAACTTTTGATCTTGGGTAAAAATACGTTTCGAAAATAAAAATTAATAACACAAAACAATGGAGTGAACTTAAATGTTAGCGAGGCATTACAAACAACAGTAAAGTATAAAAATATCGACTTAACAAGAACAAACAAGACGCTAAAATGCGTGGACAGCAAAAGGAGCGGGGCGAGGTCGTCATTTTCGTCGAAGCAAAGTTGTGAAGCGACGTTTGGCTTTGGCGCAAACTCACTTATTACAAGGCAACGAGCAAAACGGCAAAGCGCTTTGGGAAGACGAGCGCTCGCTCAAATAAACACGGCTGTGGTTTCGGGAAAGAGTCGGCCAAACATGAACAAAACAAAAGTAACAGCGGTCAACAAAGAGGGATGACGTCACATGTTGTCCATAAGAACACCACACATTTCGTTTATACATGTTTTAGGTTGAGAGGTGTTAGTTTTAAAACAAAAGAGACATAACAAAGATGCTATCGATTAGCGCAAATCAAAAAAACGCCTTTAAATATTGTTGACGATTAAATGACCAATATGTGTGTGCAGATTATACCACAGGCAAAACACACTTCTCACTGACAATATTTACCTTAGTCGAAGTTTTTTCGCGAACAAAAAAAAAACGGAATTTACATATAATAGGCAAACAATGCAGTTAGGGGGGTGGGGCAACACGCCACGTTCCATCAACAGGAAAGCTGATAAATGTTTCGCATCACGGAGGGACGATTGTTGGTCGCTCGAAGCAATCCAATATCAGTCGAACTTCAGTAGCGAAAACACACTATGTCCTCCTGCAAAACACAAGATGAAAATTTAAAAGCTGATAAAAGTGTTTTCCAGGCAAAGAAGATTTTCGCTCAACAGTTAATCTGCTTTCAAGTAAAACAAGTATATTTTAATAATGAGGCACCACTGGAAATGTGACATCGGGGGTAGATTAAAAAAGTGTTGATAAAGTGTGTCCATAGGTGAGTTGAGACCCAACCAGTCACATCTGTCCCCCACAATTTTCAAGAGTTTCCATAAATGTAATTACCTTAAATTATTGCAAATCCATTACTTAACTTATTTTCCTTATAGGTGCTGAGAATGTTGCTTCTCATACATAAAGCCCTATTTAAAAGTTGTGTGACCTTATTGTTTGTACAATGTTACCAGGTGGGTCATTTTCACCCATAAGCTACGGTGATTCCCCTGGGGCTTTTGTTCCAAGTAGCCCCTCTCTTCCATCTATATCGCTATTCAACAACAGGGGATCATTGTTACGTCACTATGTTCGTAATTGTGGTTTTATGCTTTTTATTTCACGGCCGCAAAAGGTTCGTACAAAACATCAATGTAGCTCGTCACTTTACAGTTATATTTTTAAAAGTAGGCAATAGACAAATTAAAACAAAAGTCAATTTTTTATCAGCGAGTTTTCTTTTCTTTAACACTTTTTATGAGCTGGCAGTATTTTAGAAATGTTTTCCGGGAGTTATTTAACTATTTTGCTTTTGTTTATCTGGACTCCGGCCATAAGACCGAGATAAGAAATAATACTAGGCCTGATAGTCGTATAGGAATAATTCATAAACAGTAGGAATAAAACCTAAATGGCCAGAATCAGGCCTAAACAACACTTTACCTAACCCCAAGCCCCACCCATCACTAACTCCCCTAAATATTTCAGCACTTACCCATTTTCTAACCCCAATCATATTACCCACAAATAACCCCAAACAGGACCATCAATCCGGTGACAAAACAGCGGCGCTTTAACGGCACTTTACTCAATGTTTTCAAATGACTTGACAAGACTTGAGTGTTTTCGGTAAAATGACTTGACTTGACTTAAGTCATTAAGTTAAATGACTGGGGTTAACGGCGCCGGTCAAACTAGGGCATCAAAAACGTCGACCCAAAAAATGGCCGATGCCTGACCGACGGCCCCCGATCGTCCATTACCCCATCCCTTCAGTTTTAGGCTTTTTTATTTTTTTATTTTGGCCATTTATGCCTTATTCTGATGATTTTAGGTCTTATTCAGACGATTAAATCTTACGCTGTACTATATTACTGCGTATTTGGCTGTAATATGTCGTTGGTCTAAACCAGAGGTGTCCAACAAGCGGCACGTGTGCCAATGTGGCACGCGACATAATAAAAAATAGCACACAAGCCCCCCTAAAATACTTAATTTGTGATTCAGCAAATTGTCAAAACATAGTTTTTATTTATACATTAAATTGTCATTGTTTATTCACAATATAAAACAATCGCGGCAATCACGACAACTAATAATTACTTCTAATACTATAACATTATATTGTAGTGTAGGCTAGCATTCACTTAACTATAAAGTTTAATGTGAAGAAACAAAAAGCAAAAGTCAGCTCACCGACGGACACTTAGATGCAGTAATGCGCACTACTAACTATACACGTTTTATTATTTGTAAAACAATGCTTTTGGTATCAGAAAGAAGTAATTACCAAAATTTGGCACGAGAAAAAGTTATAAGATAAAAATTGGCACGACGGCGTGTTTAAGTTGGACACCCCTGGTCTAAATACTATGCTTTTATAGATTTTTCTGATTTAGGCATTGTTGCTTTTTAGGTCTTATTGTGTGTTCCCGTTTATCCATCATATTTCCAAGCTAAAGATACTGCTCTTCAAACGGCGTTCAACATATTTTGGTTTACCAAAGTTAGCTTTTTAACCTGAAAACGTTTAGTTAAAAAAAAACTGTAGTACGTAAAATAATTTAAAGATGCGTGGTTAGAAAATGAAAAAAAAAAAAAATAGCCTAGAGGAGGTACTGTGAATAATAAGAGTAGTTATTCGATGTTTGCTAAACTTATCAATGTATATATGAAGCCAGTGATGACGAATAAATGATGTAATTGGGAATTTAACATAAGCCGGTACTATTAATGGTGATTAAGGAAATATATTGTTTTCGCATTATATTTCTATGTTTTGTTGCTTACATTCCACATATTTTGTAACCTCCTAGAGACGATTGTAATTCTACATTCACAGCCGTATTTATCACCACCACTTATAAACGAAGAATATAATTTAACTTTAAGGTTTAGATTTTTGTGTTTTAATGTTGACGAGCTGTTAAAGTTTATTCGGATTATTGCTGATTCACTCCAAAGTATTTTTGACATTTGTTTTTAATATCAACGCAAATAATATCCCGGATGTTATTAACATGAGCTCGCAATATTTTGTTCAAGTTGTTTCGTCCCATCAATGGACCTACTGTTACGTCATAATCGCACAATGCACATTTTGTCCGAGGTAAACAAACGTCACAAAACGACCCGAATTGAGTCGAAACCGTTTTTTTTTTAGTTGTGCATATTTTTGTGTTAATCGAGACATTTTTGGTAAATTTGGTAAAAAAATTGTCTAGAAAGTGCGGCGCTAAGCCGAAAAATAAATTAACAAAGAAACATTTATTTTACAAACGCCGAAAACAAGAAAGTTTATTTCAAGTGTTTTGTGTTTTTATTAAATTTCGCATTTCTTGTCTCTAACATTTACTTTTTACATCTTTCCTATTTTTAATATATTTTCTTGCCGCTAGTGTGCGCTGTTTGCTGCGTTGGAAAAATGTTCAAGGTCAAAACTGTTTGACCTTGATGATACAGACGACCTTGACTATGATTAAACATTTCTATGTTGTTGTTCTTTATTTATTGTTGTTACTCACGTCAAGTCCAAGTTCTCTCAGTTTCGATCTGATCACCTTCTCGCCTTCCTCAGTGATGTCACAACCAACGACCCTCAAATCCTCGATGTTTGGGAGGACGCGAGAAAGCGCAAGAGCTCCTTCGTCGCCGATGCGGTTCCCCCTCAGATTCAACTTCTTGATCTGAAACAACAAATTAACGAGCGAGTCCACGTTTAAAATGTGAGCCACAAAGTCAAGGCACCAAATAGCTCATTTTACGATGTGGCAGTAAATGGTAATAAATTGGGGAGGGGTGCGCGGAGCAGCCTTCGGGGGGGGCACAAGCATTTAATATTTCCATTATTTCTCAATTAAACTTTAATTTGTTGTTTCTATCATGACCTCATAGACCCCTCTTGTGACGTTACGTTACAAATTTTATATTCATATCGTGAATAGGGGGGCACTAAGTGTTGTTTTATATGTTGTTGGTCTTAACACTATAGTAATATAGATAACCCGCTTTAAATATTGTTTTCTTGTAGATCTTATTGTGTGTTTCACTGTTACTTAACCGGGCAGGGCTTAAATTGTTCGAAAATTTGTTTCGAAATCCTATGTTCCCATAATTATGCCGACCTTAAAATATTTACCTGAAACACTAAACATTTTACATTGGCAACAATTAAGTTTTAAGCGGTTTGTTCCCATAACACTTTGCCTAAACATGAAAAGGTAAAGAGATTTGAAAACAGTGATAACACAAAATAATTATCTTAGAACTTTTTGGGTGAATGATCAATGGCCACAGTAGCAAGTTAGGATATTTTTAAATAACTTACACAACATTAAGATATTATAGTTGTTACCCTTGGGCTACACGGTAGTGGATTCATACTCGTTAATTGGTCAAATTGACTCCATGATTATTATTTTTGTTTTTTTAGACGGTCTATTTATTTAGTGAGATGGTTTACTACAGCTGACACTTCGTTGGTGAATTAGTCGAAACAAAACATATGAACAATCAAGGGCATTGGTACGTTGGAGGTAAAGTAGCAAATATAATAAAATGCAACACATTTTTTGACATTTGTATTTGGCAAAGCTACACTTTGAAATATTATTTGCATATTGAAAATGCAATAACTACAATTATAAACGTAGCATTAAAAGTGTGGGTACAGTTTAAAATCATTACCAACGTATCAAAGGTGCAGAAGCAAAAAGTGAATGTATACAATCTTTGGTAAAAATTAGCAATATTATCCTGCCAAATTATAAATGGACTAAGGTATTTACCCGGCTAACAAAGTAGTTTAAATTAATGTTCAATCACTAATAGATGTATGCATAGCCGCCGAACGTGGGTGTGCAGAGCGTTTTTAGACGCCCTGGATATTTGGTAGGGCCTCAAAACGCCCTGGAACTTGACGAAATTTACATTCGCGATGTGCAAATTCCACCTCTGAAAAACTACAACAAATACGCCGCCAGTTGCACCGGTTAGGTTCATTAAAATAATGTGTGAAAGTTACAGGGTGAGGAAGTGTTCGTTGTCACCTGTAGATATAAAGCGCCGAGCTCGCAAAACACGGGCCACCGATGTAAACCATCCGGCTGCAAACGTTTTACAAACTGGTCATGAAGCGACGTTCGTCATATTTTTAGGTATTTTAACCACGTAAATTAATTTTGACGCCATACCTGAAAATTTAAACAACCAAACTTTAACAACTTCCTATATCCTTCTTATTTCAATTATAACCATTTTTATTTGTAAAAAAAAAAAATGATTTGCAATTTATTACGGGCCTGTCGAGACATTTTAGGGTTTGGCACGCGTTTAGAAAAAATATTGTCGAGCTATGAGTTAGGTGAAGCTCATAGGCTGATAAGAATTCTGTCTTTGGGGTAAAATGTGCACCAACCCATCAACTGAGCCTGAAATATTTAGAACGTGTGACGTAACAATTCCTAAATCTTAAACCACGCTTTCAGGCGCTTAACACGAAAGAGAACGTTAATCCAAATCATAAGATTTCAATCGCAACCAACATAAAACAAATTTTCATTCAGTTATTTAAATATAACGCAACGATGAGCTTATTGTAATAAAAAATTACAAGCAATTAAACAAATTATACGGGTTTGCTACAAAATTCGCGTTTGCTTTACTCACCAGGTATTCAGGTACTCTACGACTTTGTCAGCAAGTACAACTTAAACGCCATTATAATTGAGTATTGCTTATAAGTATTCGTGTAATAAGTATTACATTGTTCACCGACCGGCAGCGCTTAGACCAGTGGTTTCAACCTGGGTGCTGTATCTAACGCTCAATGGTGCTGAGAGATATTTTAAAATCATTTTGTTTCTAGTTTTGTTTTTTTATTTAGCTTTTCTAATATTTTTTTAAATGTTTCCTACAGTTTGTACAGTTAATGTGTGCTGCTACAATTTCGTTTGTTGTGACATCACAGCAAACCACTTGGTAAACTACTAGTAAGGTTGTCGCGAAATATTTATATTTTATGTAGTTGTCAGTAAGCAAGGTCGGAAACATCTGGTTTAGGCCGTTTCTTTGTAACAATCAGAGTATGTCGCCACTAGAAGCCGCCCTTCGTCGCTAGGCGCGTATTTGCAATTTATTAAATAAAAAATATTTATTGCGACTAAATCGCGAGAAACAACGCATTGTTTTAAAGAATTCCAGTTTGCGTTTTGTTTCATAATTAAGTATTTTGTACTGATTTAAAACGCTCTAGAAGTTTAAAAGTTTGGTGCCTATGGGTGCATGTGTACTCGAGCAAGCTGGGCAAACTTTCTATTTCTATGTTAATTCCGCTAATTTATAAATGAACATTTTTAATTAATTTTACGAACTTGCTTGTTTGGCTACTGTACCTCTGACTGCTTATCGAGAATCCAACTTAAAAAACAACCTACTTTGCAATCTTTGTTCTTGATGGCGTCGGTGAGTGGACTGATGTCTGTGATGCCACAACGCACCAACCACAACTCCTCCAACTTGTGAACAATCTCCGACAAACTTTTCACTCCGGCGTTTTGGATTTTGTTGCCGGTGAGTTCAAGCCTCTTCAACTAATTCATGGAAACATAACGTCGTGAGTATGAAAATTATTTTCAATGTTCCGTTGAAATAAATTATTTTGAACAAATACAAAGAGCGATTGTTTAAACAATGACGCGATGTTTGTCGCAAATTTGCTCACATCCTACTTTCGATTTGATTTTATCGAAAACTTTAAAACGGAACAAAATCTAAGTAATTTTGAACGAAAATATACCTGAAGGTGAAGTAGCAAAAACACAGCAAAAAGTTTTTATGGTTGATTTTAAGGTGAGGTTAGGGAAGGTACAGTTTAAACTATTACCCACAATGAAGGTAATGTAGCAAATAAATGCATTGAATCTTTAAAAGAATTAGGAAAAGTTTTATGGAATAAGCTATTTACCTGGTGTAGCGTACTTATGTGGCTACTAACCTTAAAAAATGTTTATATTCGAGCTCGAGCCAATGTTTTCCTTTCTATTTTGGTGTACACCACCATGCGTGTTTTTTGTCAAAATGACCGCATACGTTTGTGACGTAATTTTTATCTTTGGTTTTAGCGTGCGAAAGAAATTCGTTGTTCTGAGTACTGGTCAATTGTGCAACGTAAGTAGGCCAAGAGCCGAACGTGTTGACTAAAGTAATTATCTTCTCGTCTTTCGTTCAGTTAGCGCGGGCCGGTCACTAATGGGCTTAAGTGAAAACAAAGTTTGCCTGAAATAGAATTTTGAGTGCTGGGGCTTCGCGAAGACATGTTGCTTTTATGCTATATATTTGAGTACGATTCTGTTCTGTAATGCTAGTCGTGATTCGTGGTTATTGTGGTAACATATTATGATTTAATAATAAATATTGTAAGTATATTTGTATAATGCCGATATTAATACTAACTATTGTTTGGTGACTATTATTAGAGCTTATTTATAATAAATAACACAATGTATTCTTAAATGGTCCAATTGTGGTGATTGATTTTCTTAAGGACAGTAAAGTATTCATATTAGCCCGAATATAGAAATCACAGCGGCTTTAGTTATATGTTACATACTAAACGAATAGGACATTAAAATAGCTGATCGAAACATAACTTATGAGTACGGCGATTATTTTTTGACCTAAAAAAATAGTAAATTTTGACCTAAAAATAATTTATTTTGACAAAATTTTGACCTGTTAGAAATACATTGATTTAAATAACCTAGGCTTTGTTAATCACGCGTTTTTATACCGTATATTGCTCTAATAAAGATATAATACGGTTAAAATGACTTTGAATACAAATCAAAACCAAATTTTTTGATAAAATAGAACGATAAATTTTAAAACAACGAAACGACCAATTTCAAAAAGCTGACTTTAGTTTTTTTTTAATTTTGTAAGTGATTTATGTGCATTTTGATTGGATTTTGACTTGAAAAAATTTGACAAAATTTTGACTTTTTTTGACAAGTCAAAAAATAATCGCCCTACTTATAAGCCGTTACAGCCGGCTAACAAAATAGTTTAAATTAATGCTTAATCACTAATGGGTGTATGTGTAGGCGAGCAAGCCGAAACAAACACTTTCTATTAATATTCCAATTATTTTCTTTTTAATTTATAAAAGCATTTATTTTTCAACTTTCACGAACTTGCTTGTTTGGCTACAGTACCTCTGACTGCTTATCGAAAACCAACTTTAAAAACAACCTACTTTGCAATCTTTGTTCTTGATGGCGTCGGTGAGTGGACTGATGTCTGTGATGCCACATCTGTCCAGCCACAACACCTCCAACTTGTGAACAATCTTCGACAAACTTTTCACTCCGGCGTTTTGGATTTGGTTGCGGCGGAGGTAAAGCTTCTTCAACTAATTCATAGAAACATAACGTCGTGAGTTTAAATATTTCTCTTCAATGTTTCGTTGAAATAAATTATTTTAAACAAAAACAAAAAGCGATTGTTTAAACAATGACGCGATGTTTGTCGCAAATTTGCTCACATCCTACTTTCGATTTTATTTTATCCAGAACTTTAAAACGGAACAAAATCTCAAGTAATTTTGGACGAAAATATACCTGAAGGTAAAGTAGCAAAAACACAGCAAAAAGTTTTTATGTTTGATTTAAGGTGACGTCAGGGAAGGTACTGTTCAAATTATTACCCCCACAATGAAGGTAATGTAGCAAATAAATGCATTGAATCTTTAAAAGAATTAGGAAAAGTTTTATGGAATAAGCTATTCACCCGGTGTAGCGCACTTATGTTGCTACTAACCTAAATGTTTATATTCGAGCTCGAGCCAACGTTAGGATTATTTACGATTTGTTAAACAGGTTTAGGTTAGCGATTGTTCAAAAGTGTTTTTGCATTCTGAAAGTGATTTAGTTATTAAAGATTTGTTCCTTTCTATTTTGGTGTACACTACCATGCGTGTTTTTGTCAAAATGACCGCATACGTTTGTGACGTAATTTTTATCTTTGTTTTATCTTCCATTGTCTAAAACCAATGACAAAGATACAGAAGAAGCACTGTTTTTGGTCAAACAATCCGCAAGCTGTTCGTCAGTTGGAACCCATGATACTGATACCCGATGTTGTTGCTTCATTTCCCTTAAAGAACCAATATCAATTCGAAGCCGTTTATCAGTTACGTTTTTACAAGAATGAACAGCCGCACATAAAGAGCAATTGTCAGTATATACTTCAATGGGTAAACAGGGCAATTCAGGATTACCAAACAGAACCTCATTCCATAAAGTTGTGATGAAAAATGCAGTGTCCAGCCCATCTGACATAGCTAATGTCTCGGCAGCCAAAGTGCTTCTTACAACTCTCCGTATACGTTTGGACTTCCAACTTAATAGATTGCATTTACCATTTTTTCCACCCAGAAACACTAAATGAGCTCCCTGACTTCCACCATCCGATAGATTTGCAAATGCAGCATCAGTAAACACAACCAGCTTTAGATCTGAGTTAAGACCAAGATTTGAATAGTTTAATGTAACTCTATTTGATTTAGCCTTTCTAACAATTTTGTTGCATGCAACCAGATCCCTAACTAAAGCATTTTTGAAATTAGTAGCCGCAACACAGACATCAAAACTAAGATCCGGCCGAGTTTGTGTTGCAATCCAAAGAAGCTGTCCAATCTTCGATCTCAAAACTTCTTTTTCTTCAAACGTTAGTTCATTGTCAAGTTGTTTCTTGCGATAAGGAGAAATAATAATTTCCTGCAAATTGTTGACATAGTCAAATTGACATAATGAAATGCTGTGTGGGCTTTGATTTAGTTCAAGACCGATATACTTAAACTGCTGTTGTTCTTCTTTTCCGATGCGAAATGTTGTCCTGATTTGTTTAATTATAGTGTGCTCAAAATCCAATGTTCCACTCCACAAAAAATCATCGACATAAACACACACAAATCCAAGAAGAACCTTGCCATTGTGCCAGAAAAATATTGACTGATCGAGCAAACTCATTTTAGCTCCATGATCAAGCATAAATTGCTTTACCTTTCTGTACCACGATTTGGATGCATCCACTAAGCCATATACACATTTTTCCAGTTTCCAAAGAACATCTTTAGAACTCTTTGCTTCTTTTGGAGGCTGAACAAAAATATCCCTATCCAAAGCTTCTCCCTGTAAAAAAGCTGTTTTTATATCAATAGAACAAATTGCCCAATCCTGCTGTCTTGCTATACTAAGAAGAACTCGGAGTCCATCTTTTGAACAGGTTGGTGATTCCCTATCAAGTAAGTTGCGGTCTTTTTCCTCAAACCCTCTTGCAACTAATCTAGCTTTAGGTTTAGGTCCATTTTCACTTTCTTTCATAGTACAAACCCACCTAACAGAGATGCATTTTTGATTTCTGTTGGGCACAATGCTATAAACTTTATTTCTTTGCCAGCTTCTAAGCTCTTCTTCTTTTGCCTCTTGGAACGAAACATCACAGTTATAAATTTCATCAACAACGTCCACATGCTCTGGAAGTACAGTTAAATCATTAACCTTATCAAAATTAACCCATGTCAATTTTCCAATTAGATCATTTGGAGTCATAAATTCAACATTAAATGAATTTTTATATCTTCCGGTAGCCTTACCAGCTCTACTCAATACCTTTGCAGTACAACTCACACCATCAGAGTTAAAAAAACGAACAGTCTTATGCAAAATGTTTCTATTTTTTGATACTGATTTGCTCAAAGATAATTCAGACTGATGTGTTTGAGTTGTGGGAGTGTCATCTGAGGGAGCTTCATCCTCACTTGAGTCTTCAGTGTCATCATGTGTAGTGGTTGGACTGGGAACTGTAGGTGAAGGTGAATGTGCTTCAA
Source organism: Ascidiella aspersa (assembly GCF_963924565.1). Lineage (NCBI taxonomy): Eukaryota > Metazoa > Chordata > Ascidiacea > Phlebobranchia > Ascidiidae > Ascidiella > Ascidiella aspersa. Next base: position 33,786,176 of record NC_139451.1, on the reverse strand, counting down.
CGGACCCTTGATCAATTGATTTGTCTTGGGTGTTATGGTAAGGCTGTACACGGCAAACATGAGCTTTAATAAACTGCCCACCATGTCGAAGAAAAACCACTGCCCCATCTTGTCCTAAAACTTTAGCAGGACCTCTCCATTCCGCCTGCTCATCTCGTTTATAATATACATGATCTCCAATATCATAAGTCTGTCCAGTTTGACGTGTCTGTTTGCGCAAAGCCCGTCTTATCTTTTCAGAAGTCTGTGCTACTATAAATAATTTTCTTGCTGAATGCAATGCAGACAAATGAGATCCAACAGTACCATATCCTTCTTCTAAGGCCGACAGTCAATCGGTTAAAATAGACGGTAAATTGGGTTTTTTCCCAAAAACTATTTGACATGGACTAAATCCACTATTGTTTACAAGTGAGTTTTTAGCTGATAACGCCCAAGCAAGACATGTGTCCCAATCACACGATGTGTCACTTTTTAACTTTTTAAGGATGTCTGTAAGTATCATATTGTGTCTCTCACAGACACCATTACTCCATGGGGAGTAAGCCGGAGTAGTTTTCACCTCTATTCCAAATTTGGAACACATATCTCTAAATTCCTGGTTGTCAAATTCTTTTCCATTATCACTAAGAACATTCTTTGGTGCACCAAAAATGCTTACCCAGTATTTTAGGAAATTCTTGACAATTACTAAAGCGGACTTACTTCTAATTATCACAGCGCAACTAAACCGAGAGAACAAATCTATCATGTGATAATACCACAAACTAGGTTCAATTTCATGTAAATCCATTGCCACGGTTTCATTTACATCATTAGCCCAAGGAAGTGCAACAACAGGTCTCGCAAGCGGCCGTTTGTGAATAGCACATACTTCGCAATCATCAATCATGCCAGAAATTACATTAGTGAAACCACTTTTCCAAACCTTTGCATTCCTAAGAAGCTTTGATAGGTTTTCTTCCGAAGCATGTCCGAATTGCACATGTAATTTCCGCATACACTTTAGAACTTTATCGGGAGGTAAGTTATCCAACAATAAAACATCATCGCTTTGACAAGTAGTATTAAAATCAGGTAAAATATCAATGCAATAGTGACCACTACTTGTTAAGTGAACTTGAACAGATTTACCAAACATAGTAACCTTATCTTTAGATAAATCAAGCTGAGTCGAAGCCCTTTTTAATGATGCCTTACTTAATAAAAGAGGTATTTCTGAGGGTACAATGCAAACCCTAATAAATATATTCTTTCCAGCAATAACTGCAGGAATCACAGCTTGTTTTAACGAAATGACTTTTTTTCCATCTCCAAATTTGAAGATCGATCTCTGTTTATATATTTTAATTTTATTTCGGAGTTCGTCAGACAAATAGTTACGGTAACAATTAAACCACATTTCTCCACACACAGTTTTAGTACAAGCGGTGTCCAATATGGCAGACCGCGATGATTCAACAACAAATATAGCATTAGATGACAAGTTGGTGGCCAATGTTATCTCAACCTCTTCACATTTATCGTCATCTGTATAATTTTTAACAATTTCCTCAGTACATTGAACATTATCTTTATGTGGACATGTCGGTGCCCAATGCATAATAGAATCACAAATTCTACATCTGGTTGGACGTCCAGATTTATCAAGAGGATTTTGCTTATTTTTGTTACAGCTATTTCTTGAAGTATTTTTCTTTACAAAAAACTTTGAGCCACCAATATAGGACTCTTCTTTAATAGATGGAAAAGATTCTGCATTGTGAAAAACTCTTTTTAAAGCAGACTTCATTGTTACAAATTGCAAGTCACTACCCACTGTGAGAGCCAACTGTCTTTCACTTGGTTCTAAATTAGCACCATCAAGTAATTTAAATGCTAATATAGTATCGGGTAGTTTCATGTCGTGCAATGTAAGTTTGTGGTGAAAATGTTCGAATTCCAAAATATAATCAGTCATTGACATACCTTGTTTCTTGGAAAACTTTGTAAAATTTGTATAGGCAGCATATGCTTCATCTACCTTTTCTGTTTTGAAGGCAATATCCATATGAGCAAGCAACCGCTCCATTCCATCATCATTGTGCAAGAACTCTGTTTGTAGTTCTGAGGCAGCCCTTTCTGCCTTAGCATTTCCCTCCAACGATTCCAAGACAACAACAATTGCCTGTTCCTTTTTAGGAACAGGTGTGACCAACTGCCACATGCCAATTTTGTTTCTCCAATTGGAGTAAGGAATGTCATTGTTAAATTTTGGTGGCAACTTTTTAACCATCCTCTGCTACCATGTAAACTTATCTTCAAGCAACCACCAATGGGGAGAAGAATCTTGTTGCACACAAGTGCACAGAGTTATATAATTTAACAACAAGTAACTTATTATTATTAACATGAAGCATCCTTAATTCGAATGAATACATATAGTTAATGATGAGCTAAAAGAAATATAAGTAGGAACACAAACAAAGGCTAACACCTGATAACACAACTACAGCACCAACTAAATAACATTAGGACAGCACTAACATAAATGGCAAGCATGCTGGCACAATGCCACATGTACAAAATCACTCATGCATATAAAATTAGTCATGCATATAAAATTGGTCATGCATAAGAATCAGTCAAGCATGAAATAAAAGTAAATGACACATAAAATACAATTAAGGGCAATTACAGTTAACAGGTTTAGCGTGCGAAAGAAATTCGTTGTTCTGAGTACTGGTCAATTGTGCAACGTAAGTAGGCCAAGAGCCGAACGTGTTGACTTAAGTAATTATCTTCTCGTCTTGCGTTCAGTTAGCGCGGGCCGGTCACTAATGGGCTTAAGTGAAAACAAAGTTTGCCTGAAATAGAATTTTGAGTGCTGGGGCTTCGCGAAGACATGTTGCTTTTATGCTGTATATTTGAGTACGATTCTGTTCTGTAATGCTAGTCGTGATTCGTGATTTTTGTGGTAACATTATATGATTTGATAATAAATATTGTAAGTAGATTTGTAGAATGCCGATATTAATACAAACTCTTGTTTGGTGATTATTATTAGAGCTTATTTATGATAAATAACACAATGTATTCTTAAATGGTCCAATTGTGGTGATTGATTTTCTTAAGGACAGGAAAGTATTTATATTAACCCAAATATAGAAATCACAGCGGCTTTAGTTATATGTTACATACTAAACGAATAGGACATTAAAATAGCTGATCGAAACATAACTTATGAGTACGGCGATTATTTTTTGACCTAAAAAATAGTAAATTTTGACCTGTTAGAAATACATTGATTTAAATAACCTAGGCGTCGTTAATCACGCGTTTTTATACTGTATATTGCTCTAATAAAGATATAATACGGTTAAAATGACTTTAAACATAAATCAAAACTAAATGTTTTTGATAAAATTGAACGATAAATTTTAAAACAAAGAAACGAACAATTTCAAAAAGCTGACTTTTTTTTTTTAATTTTGCAAGTGATTTATGTGCATTTTGATTGGATTTTGACTTGAAAAATTTTGACAAAATTTTGACTTTTTTTGACAAGTCAAAAAATAATCGCCCTACTTATAAGCCGTTACAGCCGGCTAACAAAATAGTTTAAATTAATGCTTAATCACTAATGGGTGTATGTGTAGGCGAGCAAGCCGAAACACTTTCTATTAATATTCCAATAATTTTCTTTTTAATTTATAAAAGCATTTATTTTTCAACTCTCACGAACTTGCTTGTTTGGCTACTGTACCTCTGACTGCTTATCGATACTTTAAAAACAACCTACTTTGCAATCTTTGTTCTTGATGGCGTCGGTGAGTGGACTGATGTCTGTGATGCCACAATCCTTTAACTCCAACTCCTCCAACTTGTGAACAATCTCCGACAAACTTTTCACTCCGGCGATTTGGATTTGGTTTTCGCCGAGGTCAAGCTTCTTCAACTAATTTATAGAAACATAACGTCGTGAGTATGAAAATTATTTTCAATGTTCCGTTGAAATAAATTATTTTGTACAAAGAGCGATTGTTTAAACAATGACGCGATGTTTGTCGCAAATTTGCTCACATCCTACTTTCGATTTGATTTTATCCAAAACTTTAAAACGGAACAAAATCTCAAGTAATTTTGGACGAAAATTCACCTGAAGCTGAGGAAAAGCTCCTTCAACTAATTCATAGAAACATAACGTTGTGAGTTTGAAATTATTTGTTACAAAACAAGTATATTTTCGCAACAGTCCCAAATTGTTTGAAGTTTCTTAATTCATGGAATTAAAACTTGTGAATTTTTTGATAAGGATTAAAACCATCACAATTTTGTGTGATTAAAAACGTTTAATTGAAATGATTGTTAAATTCCTTATAAATAAGAATGCTTGGTGTATTGTACATTCGACAAAGCGGCACACTGCGCAATGAATGCAGTTCACAACAGCGCAGCACAATCACACCAGCAAGTATGGCGTGCATGTAGTTGTGTCTATAGTTGAGTTTTTTTTCCCATTTTAATGGATGGATGGCATCGAAGGTAGAAAGTAAATGGGTTGGTCGAGTAATGTTTAATGTCAGGTAATGTTTGAAGGGCCGTACATATGTTGTATAATGACGCCCAACAGTTTGTATGACTCACCGAAATCACATAAATATTTAATTTGCTTTAAAAGATCGAATATGATGTTTATTGTGGTTTAGACATTTAGCAAAAGTATAAATATTAGGACTACAAACATATATTGCGTTATTTCCTAACATTATAATCACTGGTCTACATATCAGCCAGCGTGTGCCGACTACGTTACGCATTGTTCGGCCGTGCACCCAAGAGATGTCGTCGAGATCTGCCTTACTTTCCGGACGGGCGTATCAGCAACCGTGTGCTTACGTATTGTTCAGGTTGCCACATTCTATCTCATTATACTCTGTACGCTTCCGCTTTGGGGCATCAAACCATGCTTCTGCCATGTTTTACTAAGTAAGTACAAAATGTTTCGCGCTTATAGCGAATTAATTCAGTCCTAGTATTGTCACACAATATTTTGTCAATACGTCACATACTTGTCCTGATTTGAGTGGCGACCCTGCTATAAGTAACTGCTTGAGGTATGGCGCTGAAATCATTAGGTCACAAAATGTAACGTAATACATGTTTTTCTGTAAATTACTTTGTATCATAAACTAGAGAAAGGTGGGGCTTACAGCAAGCGATTTTAATTATACATTTTCTTTGTGTCCATAAGCTAGCGCAGCGTAAAATCACAGAACTCCATAAATCCAATTTCTGTCAAGTATATCGAGTTAACGTTTTTTTCACGCTTTGCGCTATTCGGGGGTGGCTGATATTTGCAATTTGTATTCCTATAACGATATAGCGATCTTTATTGTTATGAACTTTAGTAACCTACAGTTGTTGTGTGCTTATAGTTTTGATAAATTCAAAGTAGAACCGTTGGACTGGGTCGCAAATTAACGTAGGAACCCCTATATTAACTGGGTCGGCACCGATACAACCCTAGTAAAATCATCTTGATAAATGAAAATGAGTCAGTAGTTGACGAATATTTATTGTGTGCTGAAGGCATCAACATACTATCTTTCTAATGTAGACGTTTTATCAATTTAACCAAAGTAATCAGATATTTGTTCGCGACCGCTTTGTTGCCATATCCATGATTATATTTAAACTCGATTACAGCCGCAAGTTACAACTGAAAAATTCTAGAGTTTAACCGGGAACAGAAAGATTGTGAGATTATTTGTTTTATGCCTCATGATTTGTGACGTCATAAATTTTCTTGCCCCATACAAAAATATTGATCGGCCAATGCTAACTCACGCAGCCTATAAACATTGTTGCTCACTAAAATAATATTTGCGCAGTGAAAATATTGTTAGAGGGAACATTGCTGATAATAACATGAACCCACTTTACCTTGTGAGTCATTTTCCCGATTCCTTCGCAAATGTGTTCGAAACCTCGACTTGTCAGCTTGCAGCCGACCAGACGCAACTCCTCGATTGTTTTGTCGACATGCTGGAGCATCCGCCCCAAAGCGTGACATGCACTTGTACCGATGGTTCGGTTGCCAAAATTATATCGGCGGCTAAAATCAGCCTTCACAGGGAAGTGCTTTGCGAAAGACTGGATCACTGCTTCATTGCATTCTTGCAAATCAACAATCATTCCAATATCTAAACACAGTTTTCAACAAATATTAAAAAAAGCAACAAAAATAACATTGTAGGTTGAACCAGCAATTGGCACTGTGACGTCACAAGTGTGAATTGTTCTAACAATGGTTGTTTAAAGCAGAAGTTCCAAACCTGTTTTAGACGAACGAATTAAGATAAAAATATGTTCACGACCGGCAAAAAATCACAATAAAAAATAGTACTTGCGTAACATATTGCATTACTTATGCCATGTAAGCGTCAATCAATTAAAACAGCAACGTAAAATATCGATGTTAGAAACGATTCAAAATCATGTTATCCACTGGAATTGTGACGACTGTTGTACCGCACTGGAGCATCTTTGTTTTTTCTTATTTCTGCCACAGACAAGCTTTTTTTTGGATGAGTTAAGTGTTATGGTTTCTATCTTGTATCTGTATGATGTGACATCACATGTAAAAAACGTAAAATGATTACATTTTAAAAATTAGCGATTTAAAGAATCTGTGTTTGAAGTATTGGTTAACTGAGGAACATTAAATACAACTGAATTGTTTTTTTTGGGTTTAAGTCGCTTTTTCTCTTCTACAAAAACAAAAAGTAAATGGTTTCTTGCATCTGGGTTAAATAATAATTATTTAAAAACGGACTAATAAGTTTACGTGGGTAGATCGGCCTGGAGAAGAACTTGCTCCAAACGACGTCATTTTAACACAAATATATTTGTTTAATGCTAGATCATCCATAGATTGATGTACATTTTATATTTTCACGACCATGTGAGCTTGTTTTAAATAAAATCGATTCCATCCTTTAAATGTTTTTCTTTAATCGTGTTTACGGCTTAACCTTGTATACTTAACATGCTCATGTGTGCATTGCTGCTACATTTCAACAGATGGACTTCATCCATCAAACCGAAATAAGAAAAACATCAACATCGGAGTAAAACCAAAATAGTACTAATAGCTAATAGACGTAGTAACGCTTGAATAGGAATAAGTCCTAAACCCTTTTTGATTAGGGCTAAAGCTTGTAGCACCTAAAATGCTCATGCGTGTTTTACTGCTACATGTTTGAAAACATATGCTCAGTGAAAATAAAGCATAAGGTAAAATAAATGTTGTTAACTTACCATCGGGCATTCGTTCAAATCGGTTTAAAAGGCGTTTGTAGAACATCTCAGCCTTAGCCTTGTCTGGAAATATATAGGAAAAACATATTTTACTAACATGTAAGTTTTTCTGATTCTTTTAAGCCACACAAGCAGCTTAATTAGACATTGTACCATTTAATTGTTTCCAAATGAAGGATAATCTGAATCATTGCCAGGTGTAAGTTCATCAAATGGTCGCTTACCTTCATTTGTTGGTTTCTGCGGATTGTCCGTTCTTCTTTGGTCGACATAGAGTTGGTTTGGTTGATTGACAGGTGGTGTAGCTGCTTGTTGCTTGGCAACCTGCATACAAACATAGCTGGTGAACAATACAACAAGCAACTCTTCATATAAATGCGTAGCAAGCTGGAGCATGGGCACAGGTTGAAGTTTGCCTGGGGTTGGGAGGGGTGTTACGTCATACTGACGTCATATATTCACAACAGCGCTGGGGTGTAAATAATGTTGTCTCAAAACTTAGTGCTTCCATTAAATACATTTGATTACAATTGGGTGATTTTCGTCAATCGTAAAAAACATTTGATATTTAACAACAAAATACTGCTCATAATTATTTTAAGTTTAAGATTTGTTTTAGAATAACAATGTATTTTAAAATAACAATAAACGTCAACTGCAATACTTGTAGTGTGGATGGTGCGCCATCAAGTGGTTGCGAGGTTGCCAAGTGCGTCGATGAACTAGTCGATGGTTCTGACATTCCTGGGTAAAACATAACATTTTGTGTTTGAACAAACTATTCTCTCGACATTGTATTGATTTTGTGCAAATAATTAATTCTACTGTAGAACAAAAATAACATGTTTTATTTCTATTTAATTCTTAACTAGAGCGACATTTGGTATTCTTATTCCAGTTCTATGCTGACTTTTTACAGAGTTAGGGAGGTAATACTTTAACGTGCCTATTTGTGCAAGCTATAGTCGGCAATATCGTACAGTGGTTCACATTTATCTGCTATCACTAAATATTACATCCTAGATCAGCAAAAAACATTTTGCCATCAATACCATTTGGTGCGGCCTGCAAAAAACTAAGATTTTCGACAAGAGCAAAAACTGTCTCATCAGTTGTGTGTAAATGTAACCGTCTTAGTTTGAGGTTTGTAGCGACAAGCCCGTGAAATATTACTGATAAACGCATTTGGCGTTTTTTTAACACTATGTCATTTTTGTGGTATTTTCGGCGCACAAAGATTTATTCATGATTAATGATGTAACTTTATCACTTTGTATTTATAAAAATGCTGCTAAAACGTTATTATGTATATCTACAAGAAGCGCATTGCTGCTACGCTGGCCAATGGAAAAAATAAAAAACGTATATATTTTTTTCATTTTATACTTTCAGGTGCACCAACACGTCACAAAGGTTACAAAGTACTGCTGTTAACTACACTTAGTGCAGATACAACAAATATATTGAACATACAACGTGTTTTAGTTATGTTGGAGTGTTTTGCTGTATACTCAAATTATCTTGTGCGGCCCTCAGTAAGATTTGAGCAATAAAGTAATACATTTTTTAGCTTTTCGTTCCACTATAATCAACATTAATTTGCTTTATTTCTGCCAATGACTTGGCATTTCTGAGCATTCTTTTCAGTGTTATATAAGGAATGTTTTTCGATTTCATATTCTGTACAGTTTTTATCTAATTTACTTTGCAATTTACCTATGCATGCATGTATGAGAAATTATTAAACAACTGTATACGCAAGAGCAGATGTTAGTTTTTTTATCTTTACTTCAAGATTGAGGAGGTGAAAGATAATTTAGTCTGTCAGCCGTAGAAAATTTCTGTTAGTATCCGAATATGTAAAGTTCAACCATATATGGCATACAGATTGTAACTGACGATCGTAAGCAATGTACGTAAGGGCGGTCGGGCAACGGTTGGAGGTTCCCCATCGTTTCGCAGTGTGCATTCAGCTTAAAAATAACCTTTCAGAGTTTAGCAATTCTGCCATTGTACTAATATTACAAAACACAACACATTCAACCACCAACGTATTAACTCGGATTAGGTGTTTTCACCTTCGGTAAGATCCTTCGGGGAGTTAGCCATCTATTATTTAGCAAATAAAAAAAGTTTTTTACACAATTTAAATTTTGAGCAATCATAATAAGCCTAAGCAATAGAATTCTGCCTAAATTTTAATATATTTAATCTAATGCAATCCTATGGAATGGCTTTACTTCTAGCAGCTTTAGAAGTTAAAGAGGTGACAAATTTAGACTTCATGTTGTGATATGTGCGTCGCTAGTTGGGAAGCATGTGAGTGGATTGACACAAAATGATTCACAAAGTAGAAGCTCTATATACCTAAGCATATTTAGTTTTGGTAGTTGACAACCTTGACTGTGAAAAAAGTTATTCAATATTTTAGTCTGTTAGATTGAGTTCTTATGTAAACGGAAAAAATGATGTTTAGGGGTTATGAGTAGTAGATTCAAATTTTACCAGGAAAACAAATTCTTGAAATATCGACAAAACTCAAGGCTATTAATTTACAACAATACAAAAAAATGCTAGCTGAAGCATCAGATTCAAACCTACTGTTAATTTTCTTGAAAGTTTGTCCTGCATAGGTGAAGAATTCATCAGAATCTGCATCACTGGAGGATTCATCGGATTCTGCATAGGTGAAGAATTCATCAAAATCTGCAACACTGGAGGATTCATCGGGTTCTGGATTCATCGTGAAGTTATCTCCGAGTAGAAGTCCACATTCGAATCTTCTTACCATCGCCCAGTGAGGAGAATAGACCAAATCACCAACTATCTTACTAAACTCATCTAAACTCATGTTCTGGCTAATATGGACAGCGGTATAGAATTCTTGAAGTAACTGATGCGAAAAATAAAACTTTTTGTCCCCGTCAAAAAGTTTCTGGTTAAAGTAAGAATACCCAGGTACTGCGATTATAATATCCTGGACTATGACATCACTTAAACCTTGCTCAACCATTTGTGGATAGGACATAATGACAGTTAAGTTCTTTGTAGCATTGTAAGCAATTTTGGCGAGTTTGACTTTGATTAGGTTGATGTCATGACCCTTGGCATGTTCTGAGCGTCTCAGATGTTCAAGTAAAACCATAAAAATCTGAGTGATGTTACAAAGTTCGGTGAGATTATCTGTACCAAAAGCAGCCAAAAGTATCAATTGAAGCATGATCGGGGTAAGACAAAGCTCAAGTAACACAGGTGCAAGTTTGGTAAAGCTTTCCCATATTCTCTGGGCTTCATTTTTAGCGAATGCAAAAAAAAGTATTTTCATGTTGTCTGGTGTAAACTCATGTACCAAAACAATTTTCTTTGGGCGAAGTAACTCATGGAGGGTAACGATAGAATGAGGTCTGGAAGTCAAAACTATAGAAATGCCTGGAAAGAATTTTCCGATGCATAAATTTGCGACTACCTCTTCAACTAACATGGGAGTATCGTATGACGCATTTCTAGGCTTTACATTATCTAGTGACCAAGTTGCTTGATCATAACCATCAAGTATGATCCCAAATTTTTCTGGGGACTCCATCATTGCTGCAAATATGGCGTTTCGTTTTCTTTCGCTTAACCATGGGTACGCATGATCAACCACAACCTGCCTTAGAGTGACTTTTTCTGACCCATAGAGCATGTCCATGCACAACAGGAGGATCCACGTTATGCAAGAGGTGTTTGACAGTCGTCTGGCAATGGTAGATTTCCCAGAACCAGGAGCCCCAACTAAGGCTGTGTAGCGATGAGGTACTACACTATCATGCAATTGCTCAAAACTGATCTTTTCTGAACCAGAGTTGACATACCTTTGTTGTGTGGAAGGCCTATATTCTTCAGCTTTACCGGCTGAACCTCGATAAAAGTCTTCCTCTGTCCTTAGAACTGGATGAACACGGGGAAAGTTTTCCTGCTCGTAGTTTAGCCCGAGTGAAACAACTTCTTGCCGTTGACTTTTGAGATCTTCCTTTAGAGTTGAAAAAGAAATATCGCCAGAGGTTGAATCTAAAACAGAGTTTATTTTGCGAAATAGGTAAAACGATCGATTCAATAAATTCTGCTTGCCTACAAATTAAACCTGTTTATTTGAGTAGATGTTTGAGTTTTAGTCCTTAGCACACTTTATCTACATCGGATACGAAAATTAATGCTACCCAGCTTTAGTTGCCTTAAACATAAATTTATCCTCCTGGATTTATGGTTTCTTAACGGTTGCCAGCAGCTTTCCTTCGGCCAACAAATACAATATTTTTATTGTTAACCAGTTAAATCATAAGTTAAAAGAACTACTTTTGACAGTCCAGGGTTGTTCCCAAGCAAAAATTTTCACTCTCCAGGTGGGCGAGCGGCAATTAATCAGGTCTCGCCCGGACGAACTAACACTCGCCAAATTTGTTGGCACAACGTCTGCAAATTTTTGTCCTAGCGCGGTAATTTCTTGGGTTATCGTTAACCTGTCTTATGGTTTTTATACGTAATCATTAGTTTTTATAGAAGTCTGGTCGTTTATTTCCAGCACGGATGAAAAAATTAATGACCCATAAAGCAGTTTATGCTTAAAAGTTCAACTCAATATGCCAACATGCCAATTTTTATCATATTACTTCTTCCTGTGACAACTATTTTTTGTCTAGTATTAAAAGCGGTTTTATACAAAAAAATAAAAACAGTATAATGTTATAATATTAGAAGCAATTGTTTGTTGTCGTAATTGCGGGGATTGTTTTGTATTGTGAATAAACAATGACAATTGGCTGTACAACAAATTTAGCGTTTTTAACAATTTGCTGTATTTTTTTTTGGGGGGGGGTCATGTATTTAGGTACCCACCCCTGGTTTAGAAGGAACAACATGCGAAACAGGTGCTAACAGATTTCCTCTATTTAGAATTAGACAAATACGGCCATATACAAAGGTGCTAACAGAGAGGTCTACACTGCCACCAGATTTCGCATTTACATTTAAAGCGGTAAAATATGCTATTTTGTAAAAGCATTAAATTGTTTTACCAAGAGGAGACATTTTGCACAATGAACGTCGCACAAACTTGCTTGCCCAAATGACAAGTTTTACTATTATCTGTACAATTTGCCATTTTCCTAATGCCGCTCTCTACCACCCCTCGCAACATTCTTGGTTGCTTTTATCTTGTGAAGCAATAGACTGAAACTTTAACTTGAACCGCTGACAAAATTGTATTAATCGATTTCACAATTATTTGATCAAGTGAGAAACATAGCTATCATACAATAGCAATTTTTTTGTATAAAAATAATTTAATTAGGCTGCATTTTTGACCTTTTATATTTGAAAACCTAATTTGCAAATATTTTGCTTCAATATTTTACTGTGTGGATTTTTGCACTTGTTGTTGAAATAAATGCCATTTTTTAGCATTGTTCATTTCTGTCAACTAAACCAGTGGTTCTCAACCGCCGGTTACAATTTTTTTGTTAATTGCAAAATGCAAGATGTTGAACGCTTGTCCATCAAATTTAGACCTTCGCCAGTTGCGTAAGAGGCAGCATTGTGATGTAATTTTAATGGTCACTTTAGATTTTATCGTACGTCACAATGCTGCAAGTGTTGTGACCAACTGTTTAAAAGTAGGCTACAACTCATTCAAGTCCTAAACTTTAAGACCAGTGGTATGTGAAAGTTAAGACTTTTAGTTTAGTTTCATATTCTTTTGTCGTAATTTCATTTTGAGTTGATTTAATTTTTGAAGGTCATCCGGCACGCAAAATTTGTTTTGAAATTTTACCGTTCTGTAAGCTAAAACGTTTGACAACCACTGAACTACACAACAGCTTCCAAGTTTTCTATTCACCTATACACCATGTTTTTGTGATTCAAAAGTGATTTATAAGCTTACCAAATACAATAGTGGATTTTGTTTGTATCTCTTTGGATGTTTGAATACAAAACTATTTTGATCCTTAAATAAATATAAGTTTTAGAATTGTTTCTTTACTTTTAAAGCTCTTGTTCATTGTGCAATAAACCAATCATGACAGATGCTTGGTCACTGGTACACCTTGTTAATATTATACCTCAAGTATTACAGGTATTCATTTCAAAATACTATTTTGATGCAAAATATACATGACTGAATATCAATTGATGAAAAGTCTGTTTCTGTTGTAAAAATGTTCACGTTTTCGCATTCATTGATTAGTATTGAAAATATATGTTTTCAATAAACTGACCCAAAAGCAGCAATAAAATGAGTCATGGTATAAATTTGCTGATTTTGTTGGGTAAAAAAGTAAAACATTAAAAGTTGGTTTTAAATCAGTGTGTAGCATAGACAGCGACTTTTGTTTTAGACAAGGGTGATCAAAATTTTGGTAAAAAGATAATTTTATATATTCAAAGTAGTGAAAAAGTATTTTGCAGGACTAGAGATGCTGTTAGCACCCTAAGTACCCCAAACATTGTGTAGGTAGAAAATAAAATCAATATTCCCACCATAAGGCATGAGGAATTCACAAATTAATTATGAAGCTTGGGTATATCTTCCATTAGGTGTCGACGTCATTATAAACGTTTATTGTAAATATTTTTTGCAATTTTATTTACAGCAGTAAGGTTTTCACAGCGCAAATTTTCTTCGTACCAAAAGTCGACTTAGCAAGCTTGCCTAACTTAGTAAGGACACAGGTGTCTTCATAATGTTGCCCCAGATCACCCCAAAGTCTAAAAGGATTAAGTCGTGAGAATAAAATTCACGGAAATTGTCCGATATTGCAGTGACTGATTATTCTGATGGATCTTAAAAATAAACTATTTAAAAAAAGGCGTATGAATTTTGAACAAACGAGCTAGAAAAAAAATACAAAAAGCATAATGACTTTTCTGTCCCGAAACATGTCGAAAAACAGCAAGATTTCTGAAATTTGGCCTAAAATCCAATCTTCCAGCAATTAGCTGAGCATTTCACCAATCGCCCGGCAAACCTCTCTAGAGTCGCACCCCCACCACCTGTTTTTTTCAACAAGCGATGCAGTATTCCAGAACTATTACCTCAAGCAGAGCCACATTCTTTATCAGCTTCCGCCTTGGCCCGACCAACTTCCTTTCCCTGCCTACGATTCGCTCACGCCCTTCACTTACCGATTCCTGTGCATTACTAATATAGCAAAGTTTTGACTTTCGACAGCTAGCACAATCATGTCAGTGTTGGTTGTACTAATTTCCAATTTAGTTTGTCTTATTTTAGTTTCTCAAAATGTCTTTTATCAGTTCTTTCATTTTGACGGAGGAGTGAAAAACTTCATTTATTTATATTTAATAGTTTATTTTATCCAGAAATAGGTGTTTAGGTGATTTTGTATTAATATTTTTTGTTTGATGACAGTATTCCTGAAAGCTTGGATTTTACCCCCCCAATCCTGGACCTCACCCTGGTCATCAGTGGCGTGCTTATATTTTTGGAGTAGCATGCTTATTTTTTAAGGTTGGATCCGGCCCGCCAATGTAATTCATCCGGCCGCCCGCCTAATTGACATGCTAGACAGGAGTCCATTTCAAATACTTTTTGACTATTTTAACAACGTAAGTACAAAAAGTTTTCGCACTTTGCACGAATGATTTTTGTTCCTCCCGTTTGTTTACATTTTGATTCTGTCTTTTTTACCGTTGAAGCGTAGAAGGCTAACAAGTGCGTCCAGGCGAACGGAAAATATTGGACATATATTTGTTAACATTTCATTATTTTTGGCAATGTAATAAAAACTTTAAAGAAATTTAAAAGAACTACCGGTAAACCAAATCGAATCGTGCTCGATTCGCTTGCCAGGTGCGCCCGGACTTAAAGGTTAACAAACCCTGAACTAGATTAACTATTAAGGTTATCTGTTTCCTCAAAGTAGTTGTACTACACTTTTCATTAGTTCTATGGATGACAAGTGTGGACTCGAAACCAAACAATCGTCTTTTTTCGTGCTTTGCGCCAAAACCTTACTGCCTTACTAAATGCAATCCAACACGTTTTAAGTGCAAAAAATCCCGAGGCCTGCTTGATTCACAGAACTTTCGGAGTTTTGTTCTGGCCTGCCACTAGAAAAAGGTTGCCAACCCCTACTTAAGATAGTGGAGTTTTACTTTAGGTTTATAATCCTATTCTGTATTTCTACAACTGTCAAACTTGTATTTTAATACTTTAATAAAAAAGCCAAAGTTGCTTAAGTGTTGTGAGAAAAATTGCACCCATAGCTTTTAATCAGACAAATAGAAGATAACACAAAATATGTCACTAGTTAAACATAGTCCAGAAAACGAAACATGAATTATTAAAGTTTAAATCAAGTAAAAAGTGTTACCAACCTGCTTCAGTGATGTTGTCATCTGCTTGGACGTTTGTTTGTGGAGGATGAATGTGAACATCACCGCTGGTGAGAAGTAAGTGTTCGGCTTGTATGTTATGCACATGATGATGCTCGTGAGTCTCCTGAGTGTGATGCTCGTGAGTCTCCTGAGTGATTTGTTGTTGAACTTGAGTGCCAACGTAAAGGTGGTTCACGTTCCCCAGGTTCTGTGAGTTTCACAAAACAAACGTATCATATCATTAGGTTGTATTTTTCATTAAGATAACCATAAATAATCATTGCCAGCCCCACTGCACCCAATCAACCCATGCCTCTTCAGTACCACTTCGGTCTTATTTTTGACTAGTTTTGGTCTCATTCATTTATGTTTATTATTGCGTATTTGGTTTATTATGTCTATTATCTTAGCGCCATGGACGGTACTATTTATAATTCCGCTTTAACGATCGTTACTTTATAGATGAATGTGTGTTCACAAATTATGCAATTGTTAAACTCACCAAGTCAATGTTCTGAACATCTGGAGCTCCGTTGCCTTCTTCTTGATTATCGGCCATTCTCTTTCTTTCATGCAAACCTAAAGTAAAAGCAACTTAATGAAACAACCTACAGCAAATAAATGACTACTTACAACTCTAAATATATAAAAAAAAATATTTACATTAGACATGTTAAGTTATCATTTGTAAGTTTTAAATTATCAATTGTCAGTTCATGGTTGTCATTTGTAATACCTGCCAAGAATCGAAAATGTAATACTATAGTGTCTTTCTGTACAACAAATCGATTGGTTTGGTAAAAAGTATGGAAAATAGCTTTAATGCATTTAATATAAATTTTACAAAGTTAAAAACAAGACCACTCTAGGGAAAATTACTGAAACTCACGGCTGTTATGTGCACTTTAAATAGGCAGAATTTGCTAGTTAGGTTCCTATTTGGCAGTGTTGCAGAATTCGAAACTCACGGCCCCTTATGCAAATATTAGGTTTTATAGCCACACTGATCAGCATAATACAGGCAGTGTTTTCAGATTAATAGAAACATCCCAGAAATGATGCAAAGAGGCTACCAACAAATATAATGTAAAGAGGCGCTTAGATGTAAAACATGCAAGTTTTTTTTTTGAAATAAAATAATGTGTGTTAGTCACAACTAAAAAGTATGTTTAAGAGATATTCGTGTTTGGCAAAACTTTTTTATTTTTCTTAGAGATTCCCTTGCACCCCTTCATGTTGATGTAGAGCGATGCAACCCCAGTTTAGAACCCCTGATGTACAGCATATTGAAAGGTAAAAGTACTAAGTGGGAAACGAATACAGACAACTTAGTTATTGCAGAGAGCCACTCACCTCACCAAATACTTTATTTGCTTCTTCTTCAGGAAATCTCACAAATCACAAGTTTAAAACAAGGACTGGTTAACTTACTACTAACAATAAGAAAAACCTGCAATAAAATACATTTAAATCTTCGTGCAAAGTCTGAATAGAAATAGCAATTGCTTTGTAAAAATATATATATATACAAATTAAAAATAAACAATTACAAGAACATGTTATGCCTTTACCAAAAAACAAGGTATAATTATATATTGAAGCCCAGAAAAGGTTGTGTAGAATTGTGCGAATGTTTAAGTTAAATCTAAATCTGAGTTTATTATCAACATAAAAAATTCTCAAAAAAAAATACACCTATTGTTGCATTGGTTTACTATTTGTTTTTGTTTTCTTAGCATCAAGCTTTATTGTTTTCACACTTGACACCTTGGTAAGCCAGGATGTCTTTGGTGTGAAAAAAATGTTAGTTAAAAGTAAGGGTCAACAGTACAACCAGCTGCAGCTTGCCGGGTTAGTTTTTGTTGGCCAGTGGCGACATTCTCCAACAAAGAGGACATATAGCAGAAATGTTATTAAATGCCATTCAGTATTAAAGTTTAAAGATACATTAAATCGCCCCAGTTTTTGTTAAATAGAAAAAAAATTAATAAATTTAACACAAACAACTGGGTCCCAGCATCAGGAATTACAGTTATCCAGCTCCAGGTTGAGCGGGTTTGCTGATATTTAAAAAGTAAAATTCAATTCACATTTTAAATGCAGCAATCTATTTACTTAAAAACAATTTTTTTTTCAGTATAGACTGGTGAATAAGTTTAAAGAGTGCAACAACAACATTGTTTTGTGTAGATTCTTCCTGTATCCAGGAAAATAATCACGGATCTTTTGCTTCAAATTAAACAGATTTGCTTAGGTTAGCATTAAAACACAACCTAACCCAAATATTATACTTAAAAGAGCATATGTTTCATTTCTACAGTTGGGCTGAGTAAAGGTAGTACCTGTTATAACATATATACTTAGTATTTGTAAAATTGCAAACAAGCTTGTATCACTTGAAAGCACCAACAGTTAACAACATGGTTGATAATGTTCAATGCCAGGGGTAGGCAATTATGTTTTATAGTGTGCCGAATGAGAAACATAAAATATTGTTGCGGGCCGGGGTCAAAATATAGGATTTCAAAATTAGGAAGGGATCATACTGTGATTCTATAACTCAAGTAGGCTCATAAACCTGTTTTTATGTTGGAATAGTTCTTCACTAATGTGTAGCTGAAGTTGATTGTTAAGAAAAAGCTAAAGGCAAAAAGTTGCAGCAATTTGGTTTAAAATACATGTTATATTAAGATGGGGGAACATGTTTTGGTTTGTAAAGATGCCTTAAAATATGCATAAAACAAACAAGAAATACAGGGGAGGTTCGTGCAAAGCACAAACACAATTTCCATTTTAGTATTTAAACCAGTCCTATGATTTATAACTGGGAAGAATGCTTTGTATATAAATATTACATTTAAACATATATAAAGTCGCCCTTCTTTTTACTAGAATTAAGTGGCAGATGTGCTGTCGAACTAGTCCAGAAACTTATAAAAAAAGTGTTTTAAAGTATATAAGCCGGGCTGTATTGGGCCATGTCTGGTTAAGCCATTATAACTTGGCATAAGCACATATTGTTACAACAAACTGAGTTTTGCATGTCTAGATTGTTAACAACATTTTAAACACATTTAGAGACATAAAAAGGAAAAAAAACTACACTTAACCTCATTTTATAAAATAAACTGAGTTCAGCCACGAAACAGAACTATTCTGCGACGCCCTTGGGAAATTGAAACGACGCACCAGGGCGTCGCGACGCACAGTTTGAGAACCACTGTCCTAGGGAAGATATTGAGGTTTTGGATTATTATTTCAGATTATGACTGTAAAGTCAATTTTCAGCAAATAACATAAAAAAGCATATCAAAAAGAAAAACAAATACAAAAATGCCAACGAAAAACAGCGCGTTGACAGTTTGGTGAAAATAAAATGTTAATGAATTGCAAAAAAATTAAAAGATGTAGCATAATTTTGGTAAATGATTTTGCGAAAAAATTAAAAATTAACATAATTTTCAAAACAGGAAATGGGGTTATTGCAAATCTCCACTAAGAAAAAACACAGCAAATACTGTTCAATACATTTGTCCAAATCGGAGATATACAACTTTCTGAAAAAAAAACGCAACTACGAATGCGAACACAAGGTAGCTGTTCATGGGAAACTGATTTTGCGCTTCTGCTGTTCTGCATATTATAAAGGTCTAGGTCAGGGGTGTCCAAACACGCAACACGGGTGCCAAATGTGGCATGTGACCTAATAAAAACTGGCATGCAAGCCCCCAAAAAATACTAAATTTGTTATTCAGCCAATTGTCGAAAAATATTAAATTTGTTATACAGCCAATTGTCAATGTTTTTTTGTTTATTTACAACACCCCCTGCTTTTGGATTACGGCTCACATATCATTAATCACCAAAAGCAATTGTCTGTGGACACAAGGTATTTACAATTTTTAGACTGTGAGCTCTTATTTTCCCGCCACCCTTAAAGTTTTGCAGCGATAAAAAATAATTATTTTAGTCTGCTTTTCTGCAAGCATTTGTGGAAGTGCAGTTAATGTAGATTGTAGGCCTGCCCATCACCGCTAAAACACTTTTGCACAACTCGAAGATTGAGCAGCCCTGATTTAAACAGTATAGTGCTATTTAACAAAGAATTGTATTTTACATTTATTATTGCCTGAAAATGATTGATAACATTTCAGTATTTTTACAGAGACAAGTGGGTCATAAAAATTCTGTGGTGAGACTCTTCTTCACCCACAGGTCAGTGGTTCGCCATCCCTGTTATAAGCAATGCTTTTGACTGATATCAGCTCTCAAACATGACAAAACCTAATGATTATTAAAAAAAACAGCATGTTATGTGATATGAAAGCATTTTTTTGTTATAAATTATACGGTTAAATTATTATTCTCATACAGACTAAAATATAAAGTAAATCTACTAGATCGGGAGTTAGTAACTTTTCCTATTCCTGTTGAATGTACAATTAGGATCTTGAAAATACAGGTCATGTTAATTGTCAACAAGGGGCACAGTTTCTTTGAAAAGCTGTACAAAAATGTGGGACAGTAGGCGCTAAATATGTCAAATGTTTGCTCTTAAAGATATCATCTACTGTTTTATAAGCTACAAATAGCATTCAATATTGCTAGTTGTAAGCTTAAAAAGGTAGTTTAGGCTTCATAGCAGGCTAGTTCATGTGGTACGCATGGCAGTACAGAGCGTCCAAGTGGTACGAGATCATAAAAAGGTTGGGAACCCTGACCTACAAAAACTTTGGTGAAAACAGACTAAAAAGGTGTAAAAAACGAACTTAAATGTTCCATATGCTATCTGATTAACTGCTAGCCAGCATACCAGCAGTTCCAACCTATGTAGTACAACTTGTCATGAAATTGAACAGGTGACAGATTGCAAAATAGCACAGATAAGTCATCTTGTTGATAAAAAGTGGCTGATGACCGGATAAATCTGCTTGGTGTGCTGGATCTGACCCACAGCTTACCAAACCATGTACTGCAATTAAAACCCAGCATTACCTTGTTAAAAATGGTATTTACAGATTTAATGCTTAAATGGGCTGCTATTCAACCAGCTGCTACAACTTGTTGCATACTAAAATAAAACTGAGGTATACAACCAAGAATGGTTTGCAACGGTGGGTGGTATTGCAGCTCGACTGCTGACCAGTGCTGGTGAAGTTCGCCAGTATGACAGAACATGTCTTTTCAATATAGGAATGCTTCAGGAAGTCGCCACTTCTTGACCTGTATATACCTGCTGATGTAACTTATTAGAATAACAACAGAAACTAAGCATTAAAAAACTTTAACTCCCCAAAATAAAACACAAATCAAGTCGATAAGACAAAAAAACGTCAGCCACTTGCGCAGTTAGAAACATTTACACAGATTTTTTGCAGTCTGTACAAAGTCATAAACCATTAGAACGTAGGGCTGATTTTGATTTAAGTTTATTGAATATGATAAAAAGTCACAGATAATATGCTTATGTGTGTTTTAGTGCTACATGTATGAATAGGTGGACTCAAGCCATAAGAAGAACACCAATACCATCGACGTCGGAATAAAGCACACTTTAAAAAAAAGGACTTACCTAATAGTCACAGTGCCGCCTAAATCAGAAAGTCCTAAGCTTGTCGAAATAGGAAAAAATACAACCAAAATGGTCAGAATCAAGCTTAAAGAATCTTGGACCTAACTCCAAACCCCACTCCTCGTACATCATTAACTTCCCTAGTAATTTCAACCCAAACCCATTTTCCACCAATAACCCCAAACAGGGCCAAAATACAGTACCAAAAAAAGCGGCGCCCTAACAGCGCCAGTCAAACTATGGCGCTATCCAACCAAACCTTTATAGACAGAGATGTCCTACTTGTACATATAACCTTAATGACCCCATTGAGTTAGATGAAACTCCCGTGGTAATAATGTGAACATTAAGCTAGTGCTTTTCAACTGGGAGTACCGTATACCTAAGTGTATAGCAGATCAAAACTAAAGCGCACAGCCGACAAAAAGGAATACATTTTCAAACTTGAGCTTACACATTTAATAATTACTGTATTATTGCAAACGCAAGTTAACTACTAAATTAAATTATAAAACAAGTATTGTTACACTTCTAAATGTCTATTTTTTGTTGCCAGTGTAAAAAAATAAAATAATAACTTCACCAACAAACTAATTATTAGTTGTTTTTTTTTACTTTTTAGTGCTTTCTGTGGCGCTGGTCTAGAATACTACCACAGCGCACATTATTAGGGTTAGGGTGGGCTAAGTATTATTCTTGAATAATGAATATAATAATGCTTGTCCCACCCTCACCAAAACGCTAACTCTCACCCTAACCCAAAATAATGTGCGTTGATTTAATATTGTGGTAGGATTCTAGACCAGCGCACTTTCTGTTGTGAGGTGAATTTAGCAACTTACCTTTGCCGCGATTATTGACTTGACGTCATAATGAGCAGCTGGTGTTTGGATGTAAAGTGACGTCATCAAGAGCGACGCGATGTTGAGAGCGAAGATTTGGCCTGGCACAACAAGGGAAGGTTAACGAAGCGTCTTTCAAACATTCAAGCAACCGACGTTTACACCACGTGACTATGCAGCGGACACAAAATGGCGCCCCGTGCTCGGACAATTGGTGTACAAGGCACAGGCAGAGGCGCATCGGTGAATAGGGCTGAGCAATGGGTCGGCAACATACGGCCCGCCAATGTAATTTATCCGGCCACCTCAAATTGGACAGGAGGTTATTCCCCATATTATTTGTCTGTTAACTCTGTGAATATTATGTTTTTCGGAAAAATCAGCAAAGGGAATTTAGCTTTCCTTAACTTGTTTCTGCAAGCAAAAACAGATATGGGCCGAAAACTTCCCCACTTAACTTATGCCTTTGATGCGAAAGGGGTTCAAATATGGCGTAGAATTTGGGGAATGATCGAAACATATATTTGATAAATAGAATTTACTTAGATAATGCATATGGCTATTTTATTGAATTTTGACCAGCTTACGTGTTTGAAAATCAAATATTATCATTCTCTTAAAGACTAAAAATGGTTTAACGCCTATGATTTGCTATACTTTTGCAAACTTTCACTAGGTAATTTTTTACCATAGCTTGGTCCGAGCAATCACTGTTAAAACAGGCTTTAAATCTGTCGTTTCAAACAATATGAAAAACACTATTACGTGCCTAATACGCAAACTATTAAATCGAAAGTTTTGCTAGATGTTTAGGCCTGATGTTGGTATGCTGGTTGGAGCAAGATGCACGACAGGTGCTAACAGAGAGGCGTAGACTGCCTTAAGATTTCGCATTTAAACTTGCGGCGGTAAATACACCCTATTGACACTTAATTATTAGGCGAAGCTTATCGCGAAGTAATTGGTCGCCCGAAAAAGAGCTAACGCCGCATTGAAAGCAAGCATTATAAATGAGTCGCCGATATTCTGCTTTGAACATCTCTACTCGCAATGCTTCACTCCGTTAATTGTACGGTGGGTGAAACTTTATTCACGGCCTTACCTCTTTGTGTATTACCGCGACAATACGATGAAATACGATTTGGAGAATATTGGAAAAATCGTATTTGGAGAATATTTGCTAGTTGCACCTGTATAGTATGTTACTCCAATCCAACATATCAACACACAATTTTAAGTTGTGTAGGCCTTGTGTTGATATGTTGGATTAGAGTTGCCACCAGATTTCGCATTTAAATTTGCGGCGGTAAAATAAGTTGTTTCTTAAAAGCATTAAGTAATTTTACTAAAGAGAAGCCTCGTTTTAAAATGCAAGTCGCACGAGCCCAGTTGGACGTGCAACTTCGCACAATGAAAGTCTCACGCGCGGGACAATAAAGCGCAACAGGCGGTAAGTCGCTTCGTCACTTCACAAGCTGGACAAAGCAAGCGAATATGAACGAATTCTGTATGTCAGTTTTTCTGCTGCTAGATGGCAGTCGTTAGCTACAAAGTGCTAAAACGCAATGTTTCAGGTTTTCACCCCCCAAGCAAAGGCCCCTGGGGGTGCTGCCTCATAAACTTTTACAAAGCACCTACATAATACTCTACGCCATGTCTGAAAATTTGAAGGTTCTACGATGTCTACTTTTTCTATAAAGCTTCGGACAAAAATCGGTCTGAAACATACCATAGGAAACCATAGGAAACCATAGGAAACCATAGGAAACCATAGGAAACCATAGGAAACCATAGGAAACCATAGGAAACCATAGGAAACCATAGGAAACCAAAAAAGAATAAAAAAATAAATTTTCAAAAAAATAAATTTTCGGCCCATATAATAACGGCAAAAACAAGATATGTCCCGAAAATAAATTTTCGGCCCATATAAATAGCGGCAAAAACAAGATATGTCCCGAAAATA
This sequence comes from Ascidiella aspersa, assembly GCF_963924565.1. Lineage (NCBI taxonomy): Eukaryota > Metazoa > Chordata > Ascidiacea > Phlebobranchia > Ascidiidae > Ascidiella > Ascidiella aspersa. Next base: position 33,762,121 of record NC_139451.1, on the reverse strand, counting down.
AATTTTCGGCCCATATAAATAGCGGCAAAAACAAGATATGTCCCGAAAATAAATTTTCGGCCCATATAACTAGACACCCTGAGTAGGCAAACTATCAACTTAAATAACTTGACACTAAAACTGTTACCTCACTGCGATAAATCGACTTTATATCAAACATAAACAAATAACTATATTTACAACGAATCCGTAATGACACTACGATTAAAATTCCATTATTCGCTTCCCGCCAGCGAGGCTCGTTACAACTTGATCGCTTTGGCCATGGTATTAACTGCCGTATCGAACACAAACAAAAATGCTAGCAAACCGGTTCGCGCAGCAACTGACTGAGTTTTAACGAAATACTCAAAAGCCATTCAATGGAAAAAAACAAAATGACTAAAAGTAGTAAAACTACATTAATGTATACAACAAACATAATAACTAAATCGTTTGCGACGTAACAGTGCTTGACAAATGGAGGTGTGACATGCTTGTAACCGACAGTCGTGTACTGCTCATAAATGCTACAAAACAAATAATTAAGAGTAAAATATTAACAATTTCTTGGAGAGAAATAGCCCCTGTGTTACCCTGGCTACGCCTATGACCGTGGCCCCCCAAATACCGCTCCGTGCCCCCCCCCCCTCCCAGGGGGGCCGAGGGCCACGGTTGAGAAACCCTGTCTTAACGTAACCGTGCAAAACTTTTTTTCAAGCGCAATTACCTGCGTGGAAATAAAAATCAAATGAAGTATATTGGATTAATAAAAATAAATTGTTATGTTTCCAACTTGCGACTTTTGTAATTAAGAATTCCTTGAACTATGTTACCGCGCAAAACTAGGTTTATAAATTTCACAAAATATTGCATTTAATGCGGCGGTTTTAATAGTAACCAATTTTCAGTTTTAGACGAGATTTTACTTACGTTGGAGGCAGTATGACACCAGGATTACGTATTTGCTGAATGTCACGCAATGCGAACCATGGCTGCTACAACTTAAGGTTTTACGTTTGTGGTTCCCTATTGATATATGTCACTGTTTTTTTTACGTAAAAGATGTTTGACGTGCTTAGTCGTTGGGTATTTAGTCGTTTTAAGTAAAAAAAATAAGGTTTAGGTTTGTTAGTGATTCCCGATCGATATACACATCACGAAAAGTCGTCACATTGAAGCTGATTAGGTTAGCGCTTATTTACTAAAGCATCCCGAGAATGATGCGGCGCCGGCAGTTTTGCTAAATTTGCAAGATTACAAATATTAACCCCGCTGTGCGATTTTTTGTAAATTTTCAAAACAGTTTGTTAATTATACTTGATTTTTGTAAAATAGATTTTGTCGGATTATACTAAGTTCCAAAGTAAGGTAGATCGCTGTTAAGTAACAACCGTAAAACTAAAGACAGTTATGTTTGTTAAATGCGTTCAGTTTCTATAGAAGCGCAGCTGAACTGCGGGCTTTATGTTGCCGTACAGTTTAAACCAGGGGTTCTCAAACTGGGGTTCATGGATCCTTAGGGGTCCGTGAACTAGTTTTATGGGGTCCATGAAGGTCTAATTGAAATATTAGTGTATATTTAAGAAGAAATCAATTTATCAAACAAAACAGTTTAATTAAAAATAAAACGGTTTTGCACTGAATGTATTAAGACTCATTTCATTTTCACATTTTTGGACCAAAATCAGCAGATTTAAGAAGTCTATTTGTACGTAATTTTATAACGTCATTTTGCCTACCGTGGTCCACGCGAGTCCCCAAAAACTTTTAGGGGTCCGCGGTAAAAAAATTTAAGAACCCCTGGGTAACCTGGGTAACCTGGGCAACGCCGGGTATTTCGTCTAGTAGTTGAATAAAATGACCGATTTAAAAAAAATAAACCAACCTCCCAAAATGTCACTATGAAACCTTTTTTTGAAGCTAAATGGTTTAACATTAGTTTATTATATTCATTAAAGCTATTTAAAATCAAACTAATAAACCGAAAGAGTTAGTATAGACGCATTACAAGGTCGTATGTTATACAGGCATGATTAAAAACAATTTTGCCATTTTTCAGAAAATATACAATGTGCGTATTGTGATTAGTTAATAAGATAAGTTCACTTTGTCAAATACCAGTGCTAGACAGATTTACGAGGAGGGTGACATGGAATTAAAAATCCAAAGCAGCAAATATTTTTATTATTTTATACGACAAAAACTTACTTGGTTTTGGTTTGTATCGGCCATGTTATTCCTTGTGCTTGATTGGTTGATACAGTTTTTTTTATCAAATACAGTCTGTAAAATGAAACAAGATACCAAGTTAATGACAGCATGGGTATATAGCCTACTGTGATATCTGTGATCTAGCCCTGTTGAACTAGCACTGCCCAACGATTGACATACACATAATATTATACCAGGTACAGAGGTACGCAGGCTCAGTGGGAGCAAGTCGTGAGACGATAATTATAGCAGCGTTGCCTGCTGGATCTTGTTCGTACATACAAATAGTGATTGTCAACCTTTAGCACACGGACCAATGTTACGCGAACAGCTTTCTGGCTGCAATCGAAGTTTTATAGAAATGAACGCAAGTGCATTGCGGCATTGCGGCAAGACGACCTATAATCTTAAATGTACGGCTAGCGCTGAAAATGGTTGTTTTTCATTCTTTATTTAGCTTATTAAATCTAAGTAAACTTGAGTAAAAATGGTTTCTTTTGAAACCAGGTAGCTCGAAGTAACATTAAAAACACTACAGATTGGAGTGCGGCAGGAAAAGGTTGAGATCCACTGATTTAAGGTTTTGATGTTATAAACTAACCTGACATTCCTGTTCATATACCTACACAACATTACACATTTACCTCAGTACAGCAGTAAGGCGCTAGCACCAAGCTGCAGGCAACAACCAAACGCTAGCTCTTTGTTGAAGGCGGACTCCAACGTATTTCCTTGTTCTAAAGGAAATTACGTTAAGGCTCCATCCATTTAGTTAGGCCTCCAACGCCTTTACTCATTTCCTGTCTGGAAATCACGCGAGCTACTGTAAAGGTAAAAAAATCCCCAGCTTGAATTTCGGTTGCATAGAAATGCGTATTCTCATTGTTCTATAGTTAGTTTAGTTGCTTCACTGGCGCAATGATAATAACTCCATTAAACTTTTTTACTTGCATTTAGGAATGTCCGTAATTTGGTTTGTTAGAGCATGTCAAATTGAAGACAAATCCTTGTCTATAAAGTAAACGTTAAACATTAAAACTGGCGAACTCGTGCGAATATGAGCAAAATCTCAAGTAAAAAATAACATAAACGCAACATACAGCAATCAAATTGTTTCATCTTTCAAAATTAAGATAAATTAGACGGGGGTGCGGTTGCTGTATATTTTGTCAGGGGGTGTATTTTCAAGGTTTAGTGTTATTTTTTTTAATTTTAAATTTTTATTTTTTTTTTATTTGTTATGTTTTAATATTTTTTCAATTGACCTAATTTTATATATATACTATGTCTTAGATGTAATAGGGGTAGTTGCCAGGGTTTCATTTTATTATACGTTAGTTTGGTAAAGACTATGCAAAATTAATTTAAGAATCGTTTTGCAATCAAAATATTTTATTTATTTATTTTTTTTCATTTTTGCCGCTTCAAAACAAAAATTCTATTTCCAGAGACAGTGACAAACTGGCACTTGACGCCTGAAAGCTTTACCTTCAAGAAAACTTTCAAACTTTTTTAACTTATGGTCCAATCTGGCGACATAGTTCACGAACGTCATATAAATGAAGCTTCTAGCAATGCCTCCCTGCTTTACGATGGGTGAAACTTTATTTGGCCTTGCCTCTTCATGTAATACCGCGATAATTCAAATACGGAATAAACAATGACAAATTGCTTCGACTTCGCACAATTTTAACAATTGCTGCATTGTTCCAGCCAAACCTTTTTTGCGCAAAATTTTATGCACTTGCGCAGTTTTTTTTCACGGAAGTGCGCAAGCAAAAAAAAAAATAAAAGTTGTTTTTTTACTTAAATTCGACCTACAGTCCTCTACTGATGCCCTCATTATAACTATTTTGCAAAGATTATTACATATAATACCTTATATAGCCTACCCCATTTTTGCTTCACGAAAGTTTCGAAAAAGTGCCCAAATTAGTTTTATTTAAGCTACGTACGGACAAAAAAAGTGCCCAAATTAGTTTTATTTAAGTTACGTACGGACAGAAAAGTGCCTAAATTAGTTTTATTTAAGCTACGTACGGACAGAAAAGTGCCCAAATTAGTTTTATTTAAGCTACGTACGGACAAAAAAGTGCCCAAATTAGTTTTATTTAAGTTACGTACGGACAAAAAAGTGCCCAAATTAGTTTTATTTAAGCTACGTACGGACAACAAAGTGCCCAAATTAGTTTTATTTAAGCTACGTACGGACAAAAAAGTGCCCAAATTAGTTTTATTTAAGCTACGTACGGACAGAAAAGTGCCCAAATTAGTTTTATCCGAGCTACGTACGGACAAAAAAGTGCCCAAATTAGTTTTATTTAAGCTACGTACGGACAAAAAGTGCCCAAATTAGTTTTATCCGAGCTACGTACGGACAGAAAAGTGCCCAAATTAGTTTTATTTAAGCTACGTACGGACAAAAAAGTGCCCAAATTAGTTTTATTTAAGCTACGAACGGACAAAAAAAGTGCCCAAATTAGTTTTATTTAAGCTACGTACGGACAAAAAAGTGCCTAAATTAGTTTTATTTAAGCTACGTACGGACAAAAAAGTGCCCAAATTAGTTTTATTTAAGCTACGTACGGACAGAAAAGTGCCTAAATTAGTTTTATTTAAGCTACGTACGGACAAAAAAGTGCCCAAATTAGTTTTATTTAAGCTACGTACGGACAAAAAAGTGCCCAAATTAGTTTTATTTAAGCTACGTACGGACAAAAAGTGCCCAAATTAGTTTTATTTAAGCTACGTACGGACAAAAAAAGTGCCCAAATTAGTTTTATTTAAGCTACGTACGGACAAAAAAGTGCCCAAATTAGTTTTATTTAAGCTACGTACGGACAGAAAAGTGCCTAAATTAGTTTTATTTAAGCTACGTACGGACAAAAAAGTGCCCAAATTAGTTTTATTTAAGCTACGTACGGACAAAAAAGTGCCCAAATTAGTTTTATCCGAGCTACGTACGGAACAAAAAAGTGCCCAAATTAGTTTTATCCGAGCTACGTACGGAACAAAAAAGTGCCCAAATTAGTTTTATTTAAGCTACGTACGGACAACAAAGTGCCCAAATTAGTTTTATTTAAGCTACGTACGGACAAAAAAAGTGCCCAAATTAGTTTTATTTAAGCTACGTACGGACAGAAAAGTGCCCAAATTAGTTTTATTTAAGCTACGTACGGACAAAAAAAGTGCCCAAATTAGTTTTATTTAAGTTACGTACGGACAAAAAAGTGCCCAAATTAGTTTTATTTAAGCTACGTACGGACAAAAAAAGTGCCCAAACTAGTTTTATTTAAGTTACGTACGGACAGAAAAGTGCCTAAATTAGTTTTATTTAAGCTACGTACGGACAGAAAAGTGCCCAAATTAGTTTTATTTAAGCTACGTACGGACAAAAAAGTGCCCAAATTAGTTTTATTTAAGTTACGTACGGACAAAAAAGTGCCCAAATTAGTTTTATTTAAGCTACGTACGGACAACAAAGTGCCCAAATTAGTTTTATTTAAGCTACGTACGGACAGAAAAGTGCCTAAATTAGTTTTATTTAAGCTACGTACGGACAGAAAAGTGCCCAAATTAGTTTTATCCGAGCTACGTACGGACAAAAAAGTGCCCAAATTAGTTTTATTTAAGCTACGTACGGACAAAAAGTGCCCAAATTAGTTTTATCCGAGCTACGTACGGACAGAAAAGTGCCCAAATTAGTTTTATTTAAGCTACGTACGGACAAAAAAGTGCCCAAATTAGTTTTATTTAAGCTACGTACGGACAAAAAAGTGCCCAAATTAGTTTTATTTAAGCTACGTACGGACAAAAAAGTGCCCAAATTAGTTTTATTTAAGCTACGTGCGGACAAAAAGTGCCCAAATTAGTTTTATTTAAGCTACGTACGGACAAAAAAGTGCCCAAATTAGTTTTATTTAAGTTACGTACGGACAAAAAAGTGCCCAAATTAGTTTTATTTAAGCTACGTACGGACAAAAAAGTGCCCAAATTAGTTTTATTTAAGCTACGTACGGACAGAAAAGTGCTTAAATTAGTTTTATTTAAGCTACGTACGGACAGAAAAGTGCCCAAATTAGTTTTATCCGAGCTACGTACGGACAAAAAAGTGCCCAAATTAGTTTTATTTAAGCTACGTACGGACAAAAAGTGCCCAAATTAGTTTTATCCGAGCTACGTACGGACAGAAAAGTGCCCAAATTAGTTTTATTTAAGCTACGTACGGACAAAAAAGTGCCCAAATTAGTTTTATTTAAGCTACGTATGGACAAAAAAGTGCCCAAATTAGTTTTATTTAAGCTACGTACGGACAAAAAAGTGCCCAAATTAGTTTTATTTAAGCTACGTACGGACAAAAAGTGCCCAAATTAGTTTTATCCGAGCTACGTACGGACAAAAAAGTGCCCAAATTAGTTTTATTTAAGCTACGTACGGACAAAAAAAGTGCCTAAATTAGTTTTATTTAAGCTACGTACGGACAAAAAAGTGCCTAAATTAGTTTTATTTAAGCTACGTACGGACAAAAAAGTGCCCAAATTAGTTTTATTTAAGCTACGTACGGACAGAAAAGTGCCTAAATTAGTTTTATTTAAGCTACGTACGGACAAAAAAGTGCCCAAATTAGTTTTATTTAAGCTACGTACGGACAAAAAAGTGCCCAAATTAGTTTTATTTAAGCTACGTACGGACAAAAAGTGCCCAAATTAGTTTTATCCGAGCTACGTACGGACAAAAAAGTGCCCAAATTAGTTTTATTTAAGCTACGTACGGACAAAAAAAGTGCCTAAATTAGTTTTATTTAAGCTACGTACGGACAAAAAAGTGCCTAAATTAGTTTTATTTAAGCTACGTACGGACAAAAAAGTGCCCAAATTAGTTTTATTTAAGCTACGTACGGACAGAAAAGTGCCTAAATTAGTTTTATTTAAGCTACGTACGGACAAAAAAGTGCCCAAATTAGTTTTATTTAAGCTACGTACGGACAGAAAAGTGCCTAAATTAGTTTTATTTAAGTTACGTACGGACAACAAAGTGCCCAAATTAGTTTTATTTAAGCTACGTACGGACAACAAAGTGCCCAAATTAGTTTTATTTAAGCTACGTACGGACAGAAAAGTGCCTAAATTAGTTTTATTTAAGCTACGTACGGACAAAAAAGTGCCCAAATTAGTTTTATTTAAGCTACGTACGGACAAAAAAGTGCCCAAATTAGTTTTATTTAAGCTACGTACGGACAACAAAGTGCCCAAATTAGTTTTATCCGAGCTACGTACGGACAAAAAAGTGCCCAAATTAGTTTTCCTGCAGTGAGGCTTGTTGTTTTTCTAGTCTGCCCTGCTTGCATCATTGATCGACAGATTCGGTGTAGAGTCTGCAATGGCTTTCGTTGTACTAATGATACGTAAGCCGTAATCGTTGGTCAAAAAGCAGCTTCAGAAGGGCTAGATTTCAGTTGTAAACACACATGTGTGTTCATGTCTCACCACAGGTTATAAGAATATTGAGTTAAAAAACAAATTTCAACAGCGCTTATAGACACGAAATTTGTAACTTATAGACACGAAATTTGTAATAAACCTGTTGGTGTTCAAGTTTAAATTCGGACCCCCCCATTTCGTAAGTGACATTATCGTTTTTTGTTCATTTTTGTCAGAGTTTTACTCACCGTCCGAAGCTGCGTGTTTTTAAATGTAATTGGGTCACGCGTCTTGAGCTAATGCGAAACCAAAATCAAAAGCAAAACACCGTTTTTCGTCTTTTGTTTGGTCGACTGTAAACGCTAGATGGTTTTTCTCTTTCGTTATTCGTTCGGGTTGGCTAATCAGCAAGTGTGTGTTCGACAATTAATAATATAAATCAAGCGGTTTCCACTGGTTAACCCCAGTCTGCATTTTATGGGCATTTTTCTAGTTAAAATAAACGCATTAATCAATGTCATAAAAAGTTATATTCCAATAAGCTAGTATTAAATATTACCATTTTTTTATTACCATTATAAAGTACAACATAATGTATGGTCGACAAAACACACTTCATTGAAATCACAAAGTTTTGTTTAAATTATACTTTCCTAATCCATTTGAGTTGATCTTATGTTTCAAAGATAAACTGACATTTAACTAGAGCCAATTTGTTTATTTTGGGTACAAATCTCAGCTGTGACTTCATTTTTTCGATTCATTCGAATTAAGGTATATCATTCATTCGAATTAAGGTTTCACATTATTAATAAACGATAAAATAGTTAAACATTGAAAATGCCAACTGACAACACATTGAAGAATATACTCAAAGACTTGAAAGAATTAAAAGCATCAATGGAGACATTACAATCAATACAGTGCACAGTAGGTGAAATCAAGAAGGAAACCACTGAAACTAACACTGAGGTTAAGAAGCTAAGAGAGGAACTTAAAGCCACTAGAGAAGAAATGGAAATTTTAAAACAGGAAAACGAAAAACTAAAACAAGAAGTTCACAGCACAAAATATAAACTAGACAAACTGGATCAATACGGACGCAGAGAAAATATCAGGATATATGGTGTACCGGAAAGCGAGAATGATGGTGGAGATGACGACGGGGAACTGGAATTGATAAATATTGCACAAGATTTAAACATTTCACTTAAGAAAAAGGATATACAACGAGCTCATAGACTCGGTAAAAAAAGAGGAGATAAATCACGGCCGATTATAGCTCGATTTGTTTCATTTAAAAAAAGACAAGAGTTTATCAAACAAAAACGAGCCCTGGTATCACAAAAAATATACATCAATGAGGACCTCACATATACACGATTCAACCTAATGTACTACCTAAAAAGCCTCTCGGCGGTTGAAGCTTGCGGCACTTTCAATGGAGCCATAACTGTGAAGGTTGAAGGAAGGTGGCACAAAATTGATTCCCCTGAAGACCTTCTACAAACAGGCCTTGAATTAGATTGGCTACAAATCGCAAAAATTTATGAAGAAAAGGTGTAGTATGTAAATTTTTTAAGTGTTTTTGCATGTTCTTATATTATTGTGTAATTATGAATACCACTGAACAACTAGAAATCAAAAATATTCATAAGGAAAATATAGACGACTGTTTATACTACACTGAAAATTCGCTAAACTATGCCATAAAAAATACAAATAATTTATTTATACTGCATTTAAATGCCCGCAGTCTTGCAAAAAACAAACATCGTATAGAGGAGCTATTAAATCTATTAATAATAAGACCCAATATAATTCTGGTATCAGAAACAAAAATTAGTCAAGGAAACATTCTTTTTGATAACAACATAACTGGGTATAATTTTTTACATTCCGATTCACCAACACTAGCTGGAGGGGTAGCTGCTTATGTTGAAACAAAATACAAAACAACAATCAGACATGACCTCCATATTCAACTAGATAAGGATAATCAATGTGAAAACCTTTGGTTTAGTATTATAAATAACCAATCAAAAAGTGTTATTATAGGAACAGTATACAGGCACCCCGGGGCAAATTTTGAAAAATTTGAAGAAAAATTTATCCAAAATTTAGAAAAACTCCAAACAGAAAAAAAAGAGTTTTATGTCGGGGGGGACCTTAATATAAACCTATTAAATACAAAGGAGAGAAAAATCAATGCATACATTAGCAACATTATAAGTACAGGAACAAACATCTATATTAACAAACCTACACGATTTGACCAACATTCGAAAAATTCTTTACTTGACCACTTCTATTCCAATGCTATATTAAATCATATCACACCAGGTATAATAGAATACCATATATCAGACCATCTACCAACATTTCTAGTCATCCAAACATCAACTAAAATTAAGAATATTTCCCAACCTAAAAGAGATGTATCCAAATTTAAAACTGACAAATATCTTGAGGATCTAGAACAGGTATTTAATAACATAAACTTTGAAGACAAGTGTATAAACCAAAAATTTATTGCATTGATTCAATCGATTACAGTAACCCTAAATAAACATGCACCACTTCGCCAAAATTCACGCAAACAAAAAAAACTTGCAACCAAACCCTGGATTTCAAAGGCAATTCTTAAATCAATTATGGTAAAAAATAAAATGTTCCGCAAATGTTATAAAACAAAGAACAACAAACAAATTTTGGAATATAAAAAATACAACAATAAACTTACACGAATCAAAACACAAGCGAAGCAAATGTATTATCAAACACAATTACAGCAAAGCAACAGCTCAGCTGAAACGTGGAAAGTAATAAAATCAATACAAAATAACAGTTCACCAAAACAAAATATTGATAACCTTAAGGATGGAAATGGAAATATAATTACATGTAAAACTGAAATAGCAGAAACCCTAAATACCCACTTTTCTAAAATAGGTAGCAATATGGCAACAAAAATTCCGACAACCAGCCACAAGTTTCATCAATACATTAGCAAAACAAATTCACCAGTAGAATCATTCTATTTTTCGCCAACCACTGAATTTGAAATAAAACAACACATACAATCTTTACACACACGACAAGCCAGCGGTCCTCACAACATTCCGATGCAATATATAAAAATGTCTTCAGAATTATTAACACCTATTTTAACCAAGCTTTATAATACATGCATACAAAATTCTGAACTCCCAGATTGTCTAAAAGAAGCTCAAATCACCCCCATTCCAAAAATTCCAAGACCTCTGACAGCAAGTGATTATAGACCTATCTCGGTAACATCAGTATTTAGTAAGATTTTCGAAAAAATAATAAACAACCAATTGCAAAAATTCTTTAAGAAAAACAAAACTATAACCAAAGAACAACACGGATTTAGAAAAGGTCACTCCACTTCACATTTACAACTGAACTTTATGAAAATTTATTATTAAATAAAGATAATCATAATCACACCTGCATTATCCTGTTGGATCTTGCTAAGGCCTTTGACACCGTAGACCATAAAATTTTACTACAAAAACTTAATCATTACGGTGTCAGAGGACTACCCCTTTTGTTAATTAAAAATTTCCTAACTGGTCGAAAACATATTACAAAAAATGGGACAACAAAATCTAATCCACAGGTGCCTCATACGGAGTTCCTCAAGGTTGCATTTTGGCTCCACTACTTTTCCAAATTTATATTAATGATTTACCATCTAACACAAACCTAAATTGCAGCTTGTATGCTGATGATACTGTTCTTTTTGCTTCCCATTCCGATAAAAAACAACTGGAAAATATAATACAAACTGAATTAACTGAAATTGATCATTGGTTTCGTTCTAACAAATTATCCATAAATTACTCAAAAACACATTTCCTTTTAGTTGAAGGTAAGAACCAAACTGGTCAAGTCAAAATTAAAATTGGGGACTACAAAATAAAACAAATTAATTCAGCAAAATACTTGGGACTTATTATAGATGACAAACTTTCATGGTTACCACACATAAAAATGATAGAGCAAAAAATATCTAGGGCAATAGGTCTAATAGCAAAAATGAGATTCTACTTAGACAATCATGCACTACATCTACTATACTATAGTTTAATTCACACCCACCTTCAATATTGCATAGTTGCTTGGGGAAGGGCAAATCCAACAAAATTAAATCATATTAGGGTCCTACAAAATAGGGCTATCCAAATCCTAAGCAGTACCCCTCCAAAAACTAGGCTACTTCCCCTATACCATAAACATTCCATTTTAAATTTGAATGATATATTTAAGCTTGAAATTCTTAAATTGATACACAAATTTAAAAGCAATGAATTACCTGAAACCTTTCTAAACCTTATGGCACCAATACAAAACATACACTCCTATGAAACAAGACTGCGGGTAAATCAAAATTACTTTAGGGCTGGTGTGCAAACAAATTCTGGAAAAAAAACATTAGCTTTTTTGGGTTCCAAACAATGGGAAAATATAAGATTAGATGTTAAAACGCTGCCATATACTCAATTTGTTAAAAAAATCAAGGAACAATTCATTCAAGCCTACCTAGTTTAAAAAGGTAAACAAACAATCAAAACAAGCTCTAAGCACGAAAGAATAATCATAATTAAACAGATAAGAAAGATAAGAATAAAACAGCTGCTGCTGAAAACGTGCGTGTGAAATCATGCGTAACAACCGAACTGTGACGTATTTTGACAAAAATATAAAAATATTTACACAAAAAGAAAAGCGCCAGCCTTATCGCGAAATAGATGTGTCTGCAATTTAAAATTATGCTCTTTTTGTTGCTTCTAACTGTTTCAATTCTTTGTTCGTTTTATATACTTTCATTATCCTTTTTGTGAATAATCATTTATTTTGTGGCGTATGCTACTTAACGTAAAATATGTATTACACGTATTATGTGCCTGTATTATATGTATCACAGGTATTGCATGTATTGTATGTATTGTATGTATTGTATGTATTGTATGTATTGTATGTATTGTATGTATTGTATGTATTGTATGTATTGTATGTATTGTATGTATTGTATGTATTGTATGTATTGTATGTATTGTATGTATTGTATGTATTGTATGTATTGTATGTATTGTATGTATTGTATGTATTGTATGTATTGTATGTGTTGTATGTGTTGTATGTGTTGTATGTGTTGTATGTGTTGTATGTGTTGTATGTGTTGTATGTGTTGTATGTGTTGTATGTGTTGTATGTGTTGTATGTGTTGTATGTGTTGTATGTGTTGTATGTGTTGTATGTGTTGTATGTGTTGTATGTGTTGTATGTGTTGTATGTGTTGTATGTGTTGTATGTGTTGTATGTGTTGTATGTGTTGTATGTGTTGTATGTGTTGTATGTGTTGTATGTGTTGTATGTGTTGTATGTGTTGTATGTGTTGTATGTGTTGTATGTGTTGTATGTGTTGTATGTGTTGTATGTGTTGTATGTGTTGTATGTGTTGTATGTGTTGTATGTGTTGTATGTGTTGTATGTGTTGTATGTGTTGTATGTGTTGTATGTGTTGTATGTGTTGTATGTGTTGTATGTGTTGTATGTGTTGTATGTGTTGTATGTGTTGTATGTGTTGTATGTGTTGTATGTGTTGTATGTGTTGTATGTGTTGTATGTGTTGTATGTGTTGTATGTGTTGTATGTGTTGTATGTGTTGTATGTGTTGTATGTGTTGTATGTGTTGTATGTGTTGTATGTGTTGTATGTGTTGTATGTGTTGTATGTGTTGTATGTGTTGTATGTGTTGTATGTGTTGTATGTGTTGTATGTGTTGTATGTGTTGTATGTGTTGTATGTGTTGTATGTGTTGTATGTGTTGTATGTGTTGTATGTGTTGTATGTGTTGTATGTGTTGTATGTGTTGTATGTGTTGTATGTGTTGTATGTGTTGTATGTGTTGTATGTGTTGTATGTGTTGTATGTGTTGTATGTGTTGTATGTGTTGTATGTGTTGTATGTGTTGTATGTGTTGTATGTGTTGTATGTGTTGTATGTGTTGTATGTGTTGTATGTGTTGTATGTGTTGTATGTGTTGTATGTGTTGTATGTGTTGTATGTGTTGTATGTGTTGTATGTGTTGTATGTGTTGTATGTGTTGTATGTGTTGTATGTGTTGTATGTGTTGTATGTGTTGTATGTGTTGTATGTGTTGTATGTGTTGTATGTGTTGTATGTGTTGTATGTGTTGTATGTGTTGTATGTGTTGTATGTGTTGTATGTGTTGTATGTGTTGTATGTGTTGTATGTGTTGTATGTGTTGTATGTGTTGTATGTGTTGTATGTGTTGTATGTGTTGTATGTGTTGTATGTGTTGTATGTGTTGTATGTGTTGTATGTGTTGTATGTGTTGTATGTGTTGTATGTGTTGTATGTGTTGTATGTGTTGTATGTGTTGTATGTGTTGTATGTGTTGTATGTGTTGTATGTGTTGTATGTGTTGTATGTGTTGTATGTGTTGTATGTGTTGTATGTGTTGTATGTGTTGTATGTGTTGTATGTGTTGTATGTGTTGTATGTGTTGTATGTGTTGTATGTGTTGTATGTGTTGTATGTGTTGTATGTGTTGTATGTGTTGTATGTGTTGTATGTGTTGTATGTGTTGTATGTGTTGTATGTGTTGTATGTGTTGTATGTGTTGTATGTGTTGTATGTGTTGTATGTGTTGTATGTGTTGTATGTGTTGTATGTGTTGTATGTGTTGTATGTGTTGTATGTGTTGTATGTGTTGTATGTGTTGTATGTGTTGTATGTGTTGTATGTGTTGTATGTGTTGTATGTGTTGTATGTGTTGTATGTGTTGTATGTGTTGTATGTGTTGTATGTGTTGTATGTGTTGTATGTGTTGTATGTATTGTATGTATTGTATGTATTGTATGTATTGTATGTATTGTATGTATTGTATGTATTGTATGTATTGTATGCATGGTATGTATTGTATGAATTGTATGAATTGTACGTATTGTACGTATTGTACGTATTGTACGTATTGTACGTATTGTAGGTATTGTAGGTATTGTAGGTATTGTAGGTATTGTAGGTATTGTAGGTATTGTAGGTATTATATGTACTATATGTATCATATCTATTGCATTATATGTATTGTATGTATTGTAGGTGATAATTATGTAATGTATGCAATGAATCTAATATATGAAACGTATGCAATGTACGTAAGGTATATGTCTTATGTATTGTATTGTAAGTAATACAAGTAATGTCAATTATGTAATTTGAATTTAGCATTCCAATTTTATCGTTTTTTCGAACTGAATCTAAACCAGGAGACAGCTGACTCGATGAACCTTACGGTCTTTCGCTGTCTCCTGGGAACGTCAAATATTTCAAAACATTGTGATTTCGGCGATTCTCGTTTTTTGTTTTTGTTTTTTGACGTTCCAAATAAAATATTATCCTATTATCCTGTGTATTTGGGTTTAAAATCTTACTCCCCAAAAATATATTTTACTCTAATTAGGTCGCAAGTTTTTTACCAAAGAAAAAATCGAAATTTTTTTTGATAGACCAGCTACCCAATTCTGCTTGGCTTGTTTTTGAAGATAACTGTCGATAAAAATTAAATTTTAGATTGCTAGCGATGTTGACTTTACTTTTTAACATCGGGGTTTTGGTTTTGAAGGTTACGAGTACATTTATACTGCTATAGGTTTTGATATGGGTAATGTTGTAAGAAACATCATGTTAGTAATTATTTGTTTGTGGTTACGTTTGCTTTTTATATATTTTTTGTGTTCTGACACTTCACGTATAATTACTTGTTAATGGAAATTGTTTAAACTTTTCTTTAATATCTATGTTTCTGTTTTTACAAATGTCCCAAGACGCCAAAGTACAGGGGAGCCAAAATAAGGTTTACAAAGGCCAGAATGACGCTGCTACTTGTTTAAATACAATGTTCCATTAATTTGAATTGTTTTTTTCGTTTAAAGAAAGGTAAAATAGAATGTGTATAAACATGGAGGGGGGAGCGCCAATTTTATATTTTGCCACTGGAGCAAACTGCGCTGGCTACGCTTCTAGTACTTATCACCTAATTTATAATTGAACACTTGTTCTGCGCAGTATATATGTACTTAGAGTCAGTGCCTTCTCACTATGTTGAAAATGTGTTAAGAGATGTTGCTACCTACGCCTCTATGGGCTTTGATATACTTACTACGTAATACTTGTTACATAAGCACATCAGTTTTAGCCGGTGGGCCACAGAGCTAATTGGAAAATTGTAAAGTTGGTAAAAATATGGCTTTATTTGTTTAATTCTGTAGTTCGTTTTACAGTACATTCTCTAGCTTTGCATCAGTTGCATTACGTGTAGGTTATTATGAAATATCCTTCCTCTTTTCACATTTTGAAGTTATTTTTTATATGAACACATTTCAGTTGATTGTAGCCAATTTAAGCGGAACTTCAAGTGAGCCACGAGACATTTTCAAAACAAACCAAAAGGCGCCACAAGCAAAAAAGGTTAAGAACCCTTTCAATCTGGATTAACACAACTTAAAGGCCTAGCAATTGAGAATAAAACGTTCTTAAATGCCCAACTATATTCATGTTGGCAGTGAATCCCTTTGTAGGTGCTTTGCTGCGTTATATGCAAATTAGTTGTAGTGATGCCATTGCTCGCCAGCGCAGCCATTCAATCGTTTTCTAGCAATAACCACCCTCTAGCACCATCTAATGTTGTTTTGGTGCTTTTGCGGGTTTAGAATTAGTAAGTAGAAATAATATAGCAATGGTAGTATTTGAATAAACATAAGAAAAGCTCGGTTTGCGATTAAGTTATTGTTTTTGTTATCATTTAATGAGTCTTAGCCTGTAGAATGGAAAGAGGAATTTATGGTGGCAGTTGGTATATTCCAGGCACTCTCTGTTCTTTATGCTGGTTAAGTCCAGCGGATCCTTAATCGACAGAACCTACTCAGCAATTCAATTCATTCAAAGCAAAAACTCTCGAGCAACGCTTAATGACATTTAGATTCGTCAAATTTCAATAAGCGTAGTATTTTGCTAAAAACGACAAAGATGCAAGTCATGCTTGGTTGATATATTGTTACAGTAAACATACAAAAAACACAAGGCTTGTGTAGTGATTCCTGACTTTTAACAATATATTTATTTGTGATCAATTGGCATTTTTATTAACTCCTTTATCAATAAGATACCAATCAGCTAGTTATCGTTACCACTTTTTTGTCAGATTTCGTCCGCTCCATCAACATCATGTACGAAAGCTGTTTTTGCAGGTCTTAGAATTTTCACATGATGCATTTGAACCGACAAACAATTATGAAAAAGTTAAAATACCACAAACAACTGCAATCGATTGTCACACTCAGTAATTTAAAAAAATGTTACACAAAAACCCTTCACGAATCAGCCATTTTTTTAATCATTTAAGTTTCAGATTCAATCAACAGCGCCCATAAAAACTCATCATCGTAGATCGTGAGATTGTAAAGGTTCACATGATGCGTCGTGATGCTGTTCAAACAAGCGAAAACGACGGGCGACGGCGCTCGTGAAAAGTCAACACAGCAAGCGCCGTTGTGCAAACATTAGGCAGTACGACATTGATGGAAAAACTGGATTTCTAATTGACTTTGTAGAAGCATTACGCTAGCCATTAATCTATTCAGCCTGACTATTCATCAAATGGTTTTGCCCTGCAAACAATTCTTCACAGACCGGTGGTTGCTGAACCAGTGCATTAAACATAACTATATCATGGTGTTGACCTGTTACGTGTTATATTTTTAGTTGGGAAAATAAATTGTGCTGGGATTTTTTCTTAGTGCGCTGCAAATAAGTTGGGGCACGATTTGATGCAGCAGGTAAGTACCTGCGGTATTTTTGTTCTTTGTGTTTTGTGAAGAAAAATTCCCGATATAGACTTACGTCATTTACGTAGATCGAATGTTTACTACATAATTACGTAGATTAAATATATACTACATAATTACGTAGGTTAAATGTTTACTACATAATTACGTAGGTTAAATGTTTACTACATAATTACGTAGGTTAAATGTTTACTACATAATTAAGTAGGTTAAAAGTTTCTACATTATTACGTAGGTTAAATGTTTACTACATAATTACGTAGGTTAAATGTTTTCTACATAATTAAGTAGGTTAAAAGTTTCTACATTATTACGTAGGTTAAATGTATACTACATAATTACGTAGGTTAAATGTTTTCTACATAATTACGTAGGTTAAATGTTTACTACATAATTACGTAGGTTAAATGTTTTCTACATAATTACGTAGGTTAAATGTTTACTACATAATTACGTAGGTTAAATGTTTACTACATAATTACGTAGGTTAAATGTTTACTACATAATTACGTAGGTTAAATGTTTACTACATAATTACGTAGGTTAAATGTTTTCTACATAATTACGTAGGTTAAATGTATACTACATAATTACGTAGGTTAAATGTATACTACATAATTACGTAGGTTAAATGTATACTACATAATTACGTAGGTTAAATGTTTACTACATAATTACGTAGGTTAAATGTTTACTACATAATTACGTAGGTTAAATGTTTACTACATAATTACGTAGGTTAAATGTTTACTACATAATTACGTAGGTTAAATGTTTACTACATAATTACGTAGGTTAAATGTTTACTACATAATTACGTAGGTTAAATGTTTACTACATAATTACGTAGGTTAAATGTTTTCTACATAATTACGTAGGTTAAATGTATACTACATAATTACGTAGGTTAAATGTATACTACATAATTACGTAGGTTAAATGTATACTACATAATTACGTAGGTTAAATGTATACTACATAATTACGTAGGTTAAATGTTTACTACATAATTACGTAGGTTAAATGTTTACTACATAATTACGTAGGTTAAATGTTTTCTACATAATTACGTAGGTTAAATGTTTACTACATAATTACGTAGGTTAAATGTTTACTACATAATTACGTAGGTTAAATGTTTACTACATAATTACGTAGGTTAAATGTTTTCTGCATAATTACGTAGGTTAAATGTTTACTACATAATTACGTAGGTTAAGTGTTTACTACATAATTACGTAGGTTAAATGTTTATTACATAATTACGTAGGTTAAATGTTTATTACATAATTACGTAGGTTAAATGTATACTACATTATTACGTTGGTTAAATGTTTACTACATAATTACGTAGGTTAAATGTTTACTACATAATTACGTAGGTTAAGTGTTTACTACATAATAACGTAGGTTAAATGTTTATTACATAATTACGTAGGTTAAATGTTTACTACATAATTACGTAGGTTAAATGTTTTCTGCATAATTACGTAGATTAAATATTTACTACATAATTACGTAGCTTAAATGTTTACTACATAATTACGTAGGTTAAATGTTTTCTACATAATTACGTAGGTTAAATGTTTACTACATAATTACGTAGGTTAAATGTTTTCTACATAATTACGTAGGTTAAATGTATACTACATAATTACGTAGGTTAAATGTTTACTACATAATTACGTAGGTTAAATGTTTACTACATAATTACGTAGGTTAAATGTTTTCTACATAATTACGTAGGTTAAATGTATACTACATAATTACGTAGGTTAAATGTTTACTACATAATTACGTAGGTTAAATGTTTACTACATTATTACGTTGGTTAAATGTATACTACATAATTACGTAGGTTAAATGTTTACTACATAATTACGTAGGTTAAATGTTTACTACATAATTACGTAGGTTAAATGTTTACTACATAATTACGTAGGTTAAATGTTTACTACATAATTACGTAGGTTAAATGTTTACTACATAATTACGTAGGTTAAATGTTTACTACATTATTACGTTGGTTAAATGTATACTACATAATTACGTAGGTTAAATGTTTACTACATAATTACGTAGGTTAAATGTTTACTACATAATTACGTAGGTTAAATGTTTATTACATAATTACGTAGGTTAAATGTTTACTACATAATTACGTAGGTTAAATGTTTTCTGCATAATTACGTAGATTAAATATTTACTACATAATTACGTAGCTTAAATGTTTACTACATAATTACGTAGGTTAAATGTTTACTACATAATTACGTAGGTTAAATGTATACTACATAATTACGTAGGTTAAATGTTTACTACATAATTACGTAGGTTAAATGTATACTACATAATTACGTAGGTTAAATGTTTACTACATAATTACGTAGGTTAAATGTTTACTACATAATTACGTAGGTTAAATGTTTTCTACATAATTACGTAGGTTAAATGTTTACTACATAATTACGTAGGTTAAATGTTAACTACATAATTACGTAGGTTAAATGTTTTCTACATAATTACGTAGGTTAAATGTATACTACATAATTACGTAGGTTAAATGTATACTACATAATTACGTAGGTTAAATGTTTACTACATAATTACGTAGGTTAAATGTATACTACATAATTACGTAGGTTAAATGTTTACTACATAATTACGTAGGTTAAATGTTTTCTACATAATTACGTAGGTTAAATGTTTACTACATAATTACGTAGGTTAAATGTTTACTACATAATTACGTAGGTTAAATGTATACTACATAATTACGTATAGGTTAAATGTTTTCTACATAATTACGTAGGTTAAATGTATACTACATAATTACGTAGGTTAAATGTTTACTACATAATTACGTAGGTTAAATGTTTACTACATAATTACGTAGGTTAAATGTTTACTACATTATTACGTAGGTTAAATGTTTACTACATAATTATGTAGGTTAAATGTTAACTACATAATTACGGGCTAATATATAATGAGTATTTGAAATTGAAACGTGTTTTGACCAAAAGCTATAAGTTGCTCGAGTCTTACCCTTTCAAGTAAAACGCGTCTTTGAATTAAAACATTGCTAAAATACCTTGAAATTGGGAATTGGATCGTCAGCGGTCCCTCCCTAAAATTCCGATATCGTCACATTGTACCAAGCTACGAACCGATATTATCGACAAACTGTGTATTGCGATGTTCCTGGTGTTTCCAGCAACGCACACCGGCGGACGTTCGGCTTGTAAAACGCCCTAACATGGTTGCAAGACCGTTTAGCACTTTTGGTCATTTATCAGTAAAGAAATTAAAAAAAAAAGTTTTGTTGTAGACACGCTGCATAATGGCACATTTTAACCCTATATTTCATTGATTTGGGTAAGTGAAATTTCATGACTGTAAACAATAAAATTAAAAAAAAATTGTAATAATTACATTTTTTTTCTTATTGACTTTACCACTTTCAGGTTGATATTTCTCCCCAATTTAAACAGTTGCAAATCACTTATCTTGCACTTGCATCAAGTAGGGTTAGGGGTACACTTATACCTAGTTACTTAGCAAATTCACGTTTGGCCCGAATTAATCAAAACTGAAACGGCAAGAAAAAATATTTGTTTTTAGCCAGCACAGTCGAAAGACCTCTAAAATTAGCCACATCTGGCAGCCCCGTGTCCAAGTCGCCTTTTGCCTTTTTATTTTTCCTTTTGCACAAAACCTTCCGTACTAAACGAGTTTTTTTTCACCAAAGCAGTCGAGGTCAAAGTACAAACGCCGCCAGTGCGACCTTTTTCTTTGTTTTTTCTCTTTTTGCGAAAAACCTTCAATACTAAACAAATCATTTCCTCAAAAGCATTGTGAGATGCGAGCACGCCAGTCCGTGGGCACTGTGACGCAACAAGCGCGCTTCGGTTCAAATTGCTGCTGTTGATACTTACATTACACCTTGCCTCATTTTTCAATTAGCTGCGTATTTCGCCTACAGCATAGCAACGCTCTCAACCTCCTTCTGTAACTTTATTTGAAGCGGTGACCCTTCTAATATCGCTTCCGTTTTTTAGCAACAAATCATGGAATATTTATTCAATTTTTTTTTTGTGTAGTGAGTTCGAACCCCACCCAAGTAATAATATTATCGTGGACATCCGAGCGTCAACATATTTGTGTACAAGTCGATTTGCCAGGTTTACTTTTCCCGACTTTACCCGAGCCTTTAAGCCAAGTGAGTCAAAATATCGCATCGCTGTAGAACCGCGCTGGTGTGACAACCTTAAATTACGTCACAATAAGCGTCGGGCGCGATTCTATAAATCGAGTTAAGTGAAATAACGTTTACATTGCGAGTAGCCGCAAAATATAACACGCATCAGTAGTTACAGCAGAGAATCAGCAGTTCAGTTGTTGTAAGCGCGTCCTTGTAGACTTTTAAAACTTATCAGCTTCACAAATCCATCCTTTAAAATTATGTGTTTGTCTTATGAATAATACAAATGAACATGAAATTCTGCCAAAAAATAAATTACACTTCAACGAAACTGATTTCTATCGCTTAGCCTTAGATAGAAGTAATTACAGTCCCTTCGTACAAATTTGGTATGGTTTTCAACAGGGGTCGGCAACCTACGGCCCGCCGATGTAATTCATCCGGCCCGCCGCCTCTTTGACAAATTGGACACAAATCAATTTCACATACTTTTTAACTACATAAGTTCAAAAAATGTTCGCGCTTCACGCCAATGATCATCCTACATCCGTTTGTTTACGGTTTAATGCTGTCTTTTCAACTAGATTTCGCGCTTCATTACCCTTGCGTCGTGGAAGGCTGCTAAGTGCGACGCGGACAAACGGAAAACATATTCACAAATATTTTTTCATATATATTTTTTTATTTTCGGCAATGTAATGAAAACTTGCAAGAATTTTAAAAGAAATGCCGCTACACCAAAAAAAATCGCGCTCGCTTTGCTCGCGAAATCTGCCCTCGCTTAAAAACGTTAACAAACACTAAGCTAGATTAACTTTAACTGTTATGGCGTTTCCTCAAAGTAGTTTTATTATACTTTTCATATAGCATGGATGACGACGACGTGTGGACTCGAATTTCAAACCAAACAAACGCTTTTTATGCGCTTTGCGTCAACACTTTAGTACCTTCTTAAATATAATTAAAAACGTTTTTAAGTGAAAAAAAGACTCCCGCCTGATTTACAGTTGTTCTAACATTTCAATCACACAATTCTTAGTTCACATTTTGTGCGGCCCGCAAAGATCTTTCTGAGTTTGGTTTTGGCCCGCGACTGGAAAAAGGTTGCCGACCCCTGGTTTAGAAGCTACGTTAAGTTAGCTATATTAAAGTTTACATGAAAAATACATTACAATCAACTTCATTCAGGGCACGGTTTACGAATTCCACCAAAAGCTACAGCGGATTCCCATCAGTGAAAACAAATCTCAGACAAATTTGGGAGTTTACATGAAAAATACATTGCAAGAATGAAATTGAATAAAGTAAAACAATGGAGTGAACTTCAATGTTAGCGAGGCATTACAAACAACAGTAAAGTATAAAAGCATCGACTTTGCGAGAACAAATAAAACGCTAAAATGCGTGGGCAGCAAAGGAGCGGGGCGGCCCCTAGCAAGCGAGGTCGTCATTCTTGTCGAAGCAAAGTTGTGAAGCGACGTTTGGCTTTGGCACAAACTCACTTATTACAAGGCAACGAGCAAAACGGTAAAGCGCTTTGTGGAGACGAGCGCTCGCTCAAATAAACACGGCTGTGGTTTTGGAAAGCGATCCGAGTCGGCCAAACATGAACAAAACAAAAGTAACAGCGGTCAATAAAGAGGGATGACGTCACATGTTGCATCTAAACGTCCATAAGAACACACATTTAGTTAATACAAGTTTTAGGTTGGAGAGGTGTTAGTTTTAAAACAAAATTTACTTTAGAAAGATGTTATCGATTAGCGCAAATCAAAAAAACGCCTTTATATTTTGTTGACGATTAAATGACCAAATATGTGTGTGCAGATTATAACACAGGCAAAACACACTTCTCACTGACAATATTTACCTTAGTCGATGTTTTTAGAACCCAAAAATCCGGGTGCTTGTTGTTAAGGGAATTACCTTAACCCGCACGACTAGGCCACGTTAAACAAATACCATTTCCCCTGTGTGTGTTGCAGGAACATATACTATAACAATTTAATTTTTTTCGCAAAGCAAAAAAAAACGGAATTTACATATAATAGGCAAACAATGCAGTTAGGGGGTGGGGTAACACGCCACGTTCCATTAACAGGAAAGCTGATAAATGTTTCGCATCACGGAGGGACGATTGTTGGTCGCCCGAAGCAATGCAAGATCAGTCGAACTTCAGATGAAGTCAAACGCACTCTGTTCTCCTGCAAAACACAAGATGAAAATCAAAAGCTGATAAAAGTGTTTTCCAGGCAAAGAAGATTTTCGCTCAACAGTTAATCTGCTTTCAAGTGAAACAAGTAAATTTTATTAATGAGGCACCACTGGAAATGTGACATCGGGGGTAGATTAAAGAAGTGTTGATAAAGTGGGTCCATAGGTGAGTTGAGACCCAACCAGTCACATCTGTCCCCCACAGTTTTCAAGAGTTTCCATAATAATAAAAATTGTTTTGTAATTGCCTTAAATTATTGCAAATCCATTACTTAACTTATTTTCCTTATAGCTGCTGAGAATGTTGCTTCTCATACATAAAGCCCTATTTAAAAGTTGTGTGACCTTATTGTTTGTACAATGTTACCAGGTGGGTTATTTTCACCCATGAGCTACGGTGATTCCCCTGGGGCTTTTGTTGCGAGTAGCCCCTCTCTTTTCAGATATATTCGTTATTCGATGACAGAGGATCATTGTTACGTCACTATGTTCGTAATTGTGGTTTTATGCATAGGCGCCGAACTTTCAAAATCCCAGGGCGTTTTTTGAACCAGTCCTTAAAAAGGGGGTTCCCGAAATTTCAACTTAGGGAATTCCCCTATTTTCTGTCTAACGTTAACGAAGCATGACGTCATAAATATATAACCAGACACAGCCAATTAACGTCCAGCAAAGTAAACCTTTAAGACGCAAAGTGAATCGTGCTTTGAAACCGCTTAGTGTGCAATCGTTAACTTCAGGCGAAAAACTAAACCAAGAATCATGTTGTTTCGACTATCAGCAGCGCATTTTCCCAATATTTATGTACGGGACCAGCCACCACGCTAAATTACAAGCACGTCTTTCGCCACCTGTAAAACGAAGATCGTTTTTCTCGGTGTTATTATGCCACGATTTGCGCAACATGTCCCGGATATGAAAATAATTTTGCGGTAACTATCATTACATAAAAAAGGTGACTTTAAACAGTCGCAGTTAAACCACCTTATCAAAAGAATCTGCGTTAAAAAAAATCCGTAACTCGACGTTATTAGAGAGAAAAAGGGAAGAACGCTTGACTTAAGGTTGTCAATGGTCGAATACATTTTTGCTGATCAACGAACATGGACGAATAACGAAAGGCGAAAGAGAAAAAACATCCTGCGTTTACGGTCGACCACACAAGACACGAAAACGGCGTTTTGCGTTTGATTTTGGTTTCGCATTAGATTAAGGCGTGTGAGCCAATTGCATCGAAAACATTTCCGCTTTAGACAGTGAGTTAAACCCTGACAAAAACGCCACCGCTCATAACAAGCAAAACGTAGCAGGTCTCGATAACCGATTTTGCGATTACGTATACTAGGTTAAAAACAAGCCGTTATGTCTCCTGTAATTTCGTCAGAAATAATCGTACTTCAAGCTAATGCGTGCTTTTTCCTGCATTAAAATGATGAAGGACGAAGGTTAGTGGCAATCTACTTTGAGCAGTGTTCGTAACTTATTATCAGCCATAGCATACGCGCAGAAGGAGCGAGCGAAGCAAGGGCGAATTTTTTGGGGCTATAACGATATTAAAAGTTAAAGAGACTTGTGCGAGAGTAGTCGGCGTTATTGAACGAGGATTTTGATGTGTTTGGCGTTTAAAAGCTTTTGTTCAGAATATTACGTCTATTTATCGATTTGAGTGACCAAACGTCTCAGCATATTAAACAGTAGGAATTGTGACGCTAGACGAAGCACGAGTTATACGGCGTTGAAAAGTTAGGAAATAGGTTAACACTTGTATATTTTAGCCTCAGTAATTGGCTTGACGCATCTTTTATGAGAGAATATTTTCCACTAAACACAAATTTCTCATCAGCTTAAGCATGATCTAGTTTAGCGTGACCTGGTATTTTTTTTTCAGCGCCGCTTCGGTTTATTAATAGGTGCGAACAAACTTTCGCAGAAGGTACTTCTCCCCATGTAACTCAGGAAAGTCGCGCATACTGTTAGGGAACCACGATTGTGCTACTAGCGGTGTACATTGCACTAGCTGTAAAATAGTGTTCACAGTAGTGAAGTTGCACACTAATTGCACATGAAACCTGGTCGAATTCCAGGGCGTTTCGACACCCTGCAAGAAATCCAGGGCGTCAAAAAACGCTCTGCACACCCACGTTCGGCGCCTATGGTTTTATGTCTTTTATTTCACGGCCGCAAAAGGTTCGCACTAAACATCAATGTAGCTCGTCACTTTACAGTTATATTTTTAAAAGTAGGCAATAGACAAATTAAAACAAAAGTCAATTTGTTAATGTTTTCCGGGAGTTATGTAACTATTTTGCTTTTGTTTATCTGGACCTCGGCCATAAGACCGAGATAAGAAATAATACTAGGCCTAATAGTCGTATAGGAATAAGTCATAAACAGTAGGAATAAAACCTAAATGGCCAGAATCAGGCCTAAACAACACTTTACCTAACCCCACCCCTTAGTAAATCATTAAAATATTTCAGCACTAACCCATTTTTTAAACCCCACTTATTATTACACAACAATAACCCCAAACAGGACCATCAATCCGGTGCCAAAACAGCGGTGTCTAATCATTAGGTCAAATGACTTGGGTTAACGGCGCCGGTCAAACTAGGGCGTCAAAAACGTCGACACCAAAAATGGCCGATGCCAGACCGACGGTCCCTGATCGTCCATTACCCCATCCCTTCAGTTTTAGGCTTTTTTATTTTTTTATTTTGGCCATTTATGTCTTATTCTGATGATTTTATGTCTTATTCAGACGATTAAGATCTTATGCTGTACTATATTACTGCGTATTTGGCTGTAATATGTCGTTGGTCTTAATCAGGGGTGTCCAACAAGCGGCACGTGTGCCAATGTGGCACGCGACATAATAAAAAATAGCACACCAGCCCCCCTAAAATACTTAATTTGTGATTAAGCAAATTGTCAAAACATAGTTTTTTTTATACATTAAATTGCCATTGTTTATTCACAATATGAAACAATCGCGGCAATCACGACAACTAATAATTACTTTTAATACTATAACATTATATTGTAGTGGAGGCCAGCATTCACTTAACTATAAAGTTTAATGTGAAGAAACAAAAAGCAAAAGTCAGCTCACCGACGGACACTTAGATGCAGTAATGCGCACTGCTAACTATACACGTTTTATTATTTGTAAAACAATGCTTTTGGTATTAGAAAGAAGTAATTACCAAATTTGGCACGAGAAAAAGTTATAAGATAAAAATTGGCACGACGGCGTGTTTAAGTTGGACACCCCTGGTCTAAATACTATGCTTTTATAGATTTTTCTGATTTAGGCATTGTTGCTTTTTTGGTCTTATTGTGTGTTCCCGTTTATCCATCATATTTCCAAGCTAAAGATACTGCTCTTCAAACGGCGTTCAACATATTTTGGTTAACCAAAATTAGCTTTTTAACCTGAAAACGTTTAGTTAAAAAAAAACTGTAGTACGTAAAATCATTTAAAGATGCGTGGTTAGAAAATGAAAATTTTAAACAATGGCCTAGAGGAGGTACTGTGAATAATAAGAGTAATTATTCGATGTTTGCTAAACTTATCAATGTATATATGAAGCCAGTGATGACGAATAAATGATGCAGTTATTCCAATTATTTACAATAGAAAGGTGACAAGGGAGAAATACTTTAAGATATAATAAATATGTATTCAAGGTTTATTCTGCAAAGTCTAGCTTATTTTATTGTAAACTAGGCTTTTCAATAAGTTTGCGCTACATTGGGTGACTTTATCAATTGCGTCACTAGATTAATTGTGTGTCCATTTGCATTATGTTAATATATATTTGTATGTTTGTGGGAATATCAAGACAACAAAGTTTCACCTTTTAACTTTGTGTGTAGGTTAGTCGTAAAAAAGTTGTAATGGGAATTAACATAAGCCGTTATTATTAATGGTGATTAAGGAAAAAGATTGTTTTCGCATTATATTTCTATGTTTTGTTGCTTACATTCCACATTTATATTTTGTAACCTCCTAGAGACGATTGTAATTCTACATTCACAGCCGTATTTATCACCACCACTTATAAACGAAGAATATAATTTAACTTTAAGGTTTAGATTTTTGTGTTTTAATGTTGACGAGCTGTTAAAGTTGATTCGGATTATTGCTGATTCACTCTAAAGTATTTTGACATTTGTTTTTAATATCAACGCAAATAATATCCCGGATGTTATTAACATGAATTCGCAATATTTTGTTCGAGTTGTTTCGTCCCATCAATGGACCTACTGTTACGTCATAATCGCACAATGCACATTTTGTCCGAGGTAAACAAACGTCACAAAACGGCCCGAATTGAGTCGAAACCTTGTTTTTTTTAGTTGTGCATATTTTTGTGTTAATCGAGACATTTTTGGTAAATTTGGTAAAAAAATTGTCTAGAAAGTGCGGCGCTAAGCCGAAAAATAAATACAAAGAAACATTTATTTTACAAACGCCGAAAACAAGAAAGTTTATTTCAAGTGTTTTGTGTTTTTATCTAAACTTTCGCATTTCTTGTCTCTAACATTTACTTTTTACATCTTTCCTATTTTTTTTAATATATTTTCTTGCCGCTAGTGTGCGCTGTTTGCTGCGTTGGAAAAATGTTCAAGGTCAAAACTGTTTGACCTTGATGATACAGACGACCTTGACTGTGATTAAACATTTCTATGTTGTTGTGCTTTATTTATTGTTGTTACTCACGTCAAGTCCAAGTTCTCTCAGTTTCGATCTGATCACCTCCTTGCCTTCCTCAGTGATGCCACAATCACCGACCTGCAACAACTCGATGTTTGGGAGGACGCGAGAAAACTCAAGAGCTCCTTGGTCGCCGATGCGGTTATCCCTCAGAACCAGCTGCTTTATCTGAAACAACAAATTGACGAGCGAGTTCACGTTTAAAATGTGAGCCACAAAGTCAAGGCACCAAATAGCTCATTTTACGATGTGGCAGTAAATGGTAATAAATGGGGGAGGGGTGCGCGGAGCAGCCTTCGGGGGGGGGGGGGGGGGGGGCACAACAAGCATTTAATATTTCCATTATTTCTCAATTAAACTTTTATTTGTTGTTTCTATCATGACCTCATAGACCTCTCTTGTGACGTTACGTTACAAATTTTATATTCATTTATAGTTCTAAAGCGTGAATAGGGGGGCACTAAGCGTTGTTTTATATGTTGTTGGTCTTAACACTATAGTAATATAGATAACCCGCTTTAAATATTGTTTCCTTGTAGGTCTTATTGTGTGTTTCACTGTTACTTAACCGGGCAGGGCTTAAATTGTTCGAAAATTAGTTTCGAAATCCTATGTTCTCATAATAATGCCGACCTTAAAAAATTCGCATGAAACGCTAAATCATTTTACATTGGCAACAATTAAGTTTTAAGCGGTTTGTTCCCATAACACTTTGCCTAAACATGAAAAGGTAAAGAGATTTGAAAACAGTGATAACACAAAATAATTATCTTAGAACTTTTTGGGTGAATGACAAATGACCACAGTAGCAAGTTAGGATATTTTCAAATAACTTACACAGCATTAAGATATTATAGTTGTTACCCTTGGGCTACACGGCAGTGGATTCATACCCGTTAATTGATCAATTGACTCCATGATTATTATTTTTGTTTTTTTAGACGGTCTATTTATTTAGTGAGATGGATTACTACAGCTGACACTTCGTTGGTGAATTAGTCGAAACAAAACATAAGAACAATCAAGGGCATTGGTACGTTGGAGGTAAAGTAGCAAATATAATACCATGCCACACATTTTTTGTCAGATTTGTATTTGGCAAAGCTGCACTTTGAAATATTATCTGCATACTGAAGGTGCAATAACTACAATTATAAACGTATCATTAAAAGTGTAGGTACAGTTTAAAATCATTACCAACGTATCAAAGGTGCAGAAGCAAAATATGAATGTATACAATCTTGGATAAAAATTAGCAACATTATCCTGCCAAATTATAAATGGAATAAGCTATTTATCCGGCTAACAAAGTAGTTTAAATTAATGTTCAATCACTAATAGATGTATGCATAGCCGCCGAACGTGGGTGTGCAAAGCGTTTTTAGACGCCCTGGATTTTTGGTAGGGCCTCAAAACGCCCTGGAACTTGACGAAATTTACATTCGTGATGCGGAAATTCCACTTCTGAAAAACTATAACAAATACGCCGCCAGTTGCACCGTTAGGGTTCACTAAATAATGTGTGAAAGTTACAGGGTGGGAAGTGTTCGTTGTCACCTGTAGATATAAAGTGCCGAGCTCGCAAAACACGGCCCACCGATGTAAACCATCCGGCTGCAAACGTTTTACAAACTGGTCATGAAGCGACGTTCGTCATATTTTTAGGTATTTTAACCACGTAAATGAATTTTGACGCCATACATGCCCTGAAAATTTAAACAACCAAACTTTAACAACTTCGTATATCGTTCTTATTTCAATTATAACCATTTTTATTTGTAAAAAAAAAATTATTTGCAATTTATTACGGGCCTGTCGAGACATTTTAGGGTTTGGCACGCGTTTAGAAAAAATATTGTCGAGCTATGAGTTAGGTGAAGCTCATAGGCTGATAATAATTCTGTCTTTGGGGTAAAATGCGCACCAACCCATCAACTGAGCCTGAAATATTTAGAACGTGTGACGTAACAATTCCTAAATCTTAAACCACGCTTTCAGGCGCTTAATCCGAAAGAGAACGTTAATCCAAATCATAAGATTTCAATCGCAACCGACATAAAACAAATTTTCATTCAGTTATTTAAATATAACGCATCGATGAGGCTTATTGTAATAAAAAATTACAAGCAATTAAATAAAATATACGGGTTTGCTACAAAATTCGCGTTCACTTCACTCACCAGGTATTCAGGTATGCTACGACTTTGTCAGCAAGTACAACTTAAACGCCATTATAATTGAGTATTATTTATAAATATTCGTGTAATAATTATTACATTGTTCACCGACCGGCAGCGCTTAGCCCAGTGGTTCCAACCTGGGTGCTGTTTCTAACGCTCAAGGGTGCCGCGAGATATTTTAAAATCATTTTTTTTATTTAGCTTTTTTAATATTTTTCAAATGTTTCCTACAGTTTGTACAGAAGCCGCCCTTCGTCGTTAAGCGCGTATTTGCAATTTATTACAACTAATTCGCGAGAAACAACGCATTATTTTAATGAATTCCAGTTTGCGTTTTGTTCGTCATACTTATAATTAAGTATTTTGAACCGATAAAAAAAACGTCCTGAAATTGGAAAAGTTTGGTGCCTATGGGTGCATGTGTACTCGAGCAAGCTGGGCAAATAGCTACTTTCTATTTTTATGTTAATAACTTTCCGCTAATCTATAAATAAACATATTTTTCAATTTCACGAACTTGCTTGTTTGGTTACTGTACCTCTGACTGCTTATCGAGAATCCAACTTTAAAAACAACCTACTTTGCAATCTTTGTTCTTGATGGCGTCGGTGAGTGGACTGATGATGTCTGTGATGCCACAACCCTCCAACCACAACACCTCCACATTGTGAACAATCTCCGACAAACTTTTCACTCCGGCGTTTTGGATTTGGTTGAAGCCGAGGTTAAGCTCCTTCAACTAATTCATAGAAACATAACGTCGTGAGTTTAAATATTTCTCTTCAATGTTTCGTTGAAATAAATTATTTTAAACAGAAGCAAAAAGCGTTTAAACAATGACGCGATGTTTGTCGCAAATTTGCTCACATCCTACTTTCGATTTAATTTTAATGAAAACTTTGAAACGAAACAAACTTTCAAGCAATTTTGGACGAAAATATACCTGAAGGTAAAGTAGCAAAAACACAGCAAAAAGTTTTAATGTTTGATTTTAAGGTGAGGTTAGGGAAGGTACAGTTTAAATTATTACCCACAATGAAGGTAATGTAGCAAAAAAATGCATTGAATCTTTAAAAGAATTAGGAAAAGTTTTATGGAATAAGCTATTTACCCGGTGTAGCGTACTTATGTTGCTACTAACCTTAAAAAATGTTTATATTCGAGCTCGAGCCAACGTTAGGATTATTTACGATTTGTTAAACAGGTTTAGGTTAGCGATTGTTCAAAAGTGTTTTTGCATTCCGAAAGTGATTAAGTTATTAAAGATTTGTTCCTTTCTATTTTGGTGTACACCACCATGCGTGTTTTTGTCAAAATAACCGCATACGTTTGTGACGTAATTTTTATCTTTGGTTTTAGCGTGCAAAAGAAATTCGTTGTTCTGAGTACTGGTCAATTGTGCAACGTAAGTAGGCCAAGAGCCGAACGTGTTGACTAATGGGCTTAAGTGAAAACAAAGTTTGCCTGAAGTAGAATTTTGAGTGCTGGGGCTTAGCGAAGACATGTTGTTTTTATGCTATATATTTGAGTACGATTCTGTTCTGTAATGCTAGTCGTGATTCGTGATTTTTGTGGTAACATATTATGATTTAATAATAAATACTGTAAGTAGATTTGTATAATGCCGATATTAATACTAACTCTTATTTGGTGATTATTATTAGAGATTATTTATAACAAATAACACAATATATTCTGAAATGGTCTAATTGTGGTGATTGATTTTCTTAAGGACAGTAAAGTATTTATATTAACCCGAATATAGAAATCACAGCGGCTTTAGTTATATGTTGCATACTAAACGAATAGGACATTAAAATAGCTGACTGAAATATAACTTATGAGTACGGCGATTATTTTTTGACCTAAAAAATAGTAAATTTTGACCTAAAAATAATTTATTTTGACAAAATTTTGACCTGTTAGAAATACATTGATTTAAATAACCTAGGCGTCGTTAATCACGCGTTTTTATACCGTGTATTGCTCTAATAAAGATATAATACGGTTAAAATGACTTTGAACATACATCAAAACTAAATTTTTTTGATAAAATTGAACGATAAATTTTAAAACAACGAAACGACCAATTTTAAAAAGCTGACTTTAGTTCTTTTTAATTTTGCAAGTGATTTATGTGCATTTGATTGGATTTTGACTTGAAAAAATTCGACAAATTTTGACCTAACGTGTAAATTTTGACAAAATTTTGACTTTTTTTGACAAGTCAAAAAATAATCGCCCTACTTATAAGCCGTTACACCCGGCTAACAAAATAGTTTAAATTAATGCTTAATCACTAATGGGTGTATGTGTACGCGAGCAAGCCGAAACAAACACTTTCTATTAATATTGCAATAATTTTCTTTTTAATTTATAAAAGTATTTATTTTTCGAACTTGATGAACTTGCTTGTTTGGCTACTGTACCTCTGACTGCTTATCGATACTTTAAAAACAACCTACTTTGCAATCTTTGTTCTTGATGGCGTCGGTGAGTGGACTGATGTCTGTGATGCCACAACCCTCCAACCACAACCCCTTCAACTTGTGAACAATCTCCGACAAACTTTTCACTCCGGCGTTTTCGATTTGGTTGTGGTTGAGGTAAAGCTTCTTCAACTAATTCATAGAAACATAACGTCGTGAGTTTAAATATTTCTCTTCAATGTTTCGTTGAAATAAATTATTTCGAACAAATACGAAAAGCGATTGTTTAAACAATGACGCGATGTTTGTCGCAAATTTGCTCACATCCTACTTTCGATTTGATTTTATCCTAAACTTTAAAACGGAACAAAATCTCAAGCAATTTTGGACGAAAAATATAACTAAAAGTAAAGTAGCAAAAAGTTTTAACGTTTGATTTAAGGTGATGTTAGGGAAGGTACAGTTTAAATTATTACCCGCATAATGAAGGTAACGTAGCAAAAGATGCATTATGTCTTTGAATAAATTAACAAATATTTTTATTAAATAAGGTTTTTACCCGGGTAAAAAAATAGTTTAAATTAATGTTTAATCACTAATGGGTGTATTTGTACATGAGCTGCCGAAAAAACAAAATAATTCTGTTTTAATCAAAAATTTATTTGTAATTTATAAAACACTTTATTTTCCAAACTTGCTTGTTTGGCTACTGTACCTCTGACTGCTTATCGAGAATCAACTTTAAAAACAACCTACTTTGCAATCTTTGTTCTTGATGGCGTCGGTGAGTGGACTGATGTCTGTGATCCAACATTTGTCCAACCCCAACACCTCCAACTTGTGAACAATCTCCGACAAACTTTTCACTCCGGCGTTTTGGATTTGGTTGTGGCTGAGGTAAAGCCACTTCAACTAATTCATAGAAACATAACGTCATGAGTTTGTGGGTTTGAAATTATTTGTTACAAAACAAGTATATTTTCGCAACAGTCCCAAATTGTTTGAAGTTCCTTAATTCATGGAATTCTAAGAGGAAACATTGATGATAATTACATGAAAGCACTTTACCTTGTGAGTCATTTTCCCGATTCCTCCGCAAATGTGTTCGCAACCTTGACTTGTCAGCTCGCAGTTCCCCAGACCCAACCTCTCGATTGTTTTGTCGACATGCTGGAGCATCCGCCCCAAAGCGTGGCATGAACTTGTACCGATGGTTTGGAAGATAAAGCTGAAATCAGCCACCACAGGGAAGTGCTTTGCGAAAGACTGGAGCACTGCTTCATTGCATTCTTGCAAATCAACAATCATTCCAATAATATCTAAACACAGTTTTCAACAAATATTAAAAAAAGCAACAAAAATAACATTGTAGGTTGAACCAGCAATTGGCACTGTGACGTCACAAGTGTGAATTGTTCTAACAATGGTTGTTTAAAGCAGAAGTTCCCAAACCTTTTTAGACAAACGAATTAAGATAAAAAATATGTTCACGACCGGCAAAAAATCACAATAAGTAAACGAGATAGTACTTGCGTAACATATTGCATTACTTATGCCATGTAAGCGTCAATCAATTAAAACAGAAACACAGAATATCGATGAAACAATATTAAACTATTGAAAATCTTGTATTCATCCAACAACAACGAACTTTACCATCAGCCAAGCGCATGAATGCCGAAGTTATTCACAAAATCATGTTATTCACTGGAATTGTGGCGACTGTTGTACCGCACTAGTACATCTTTGTGTATTTTTGTTTGTTTTATTTCTGCCACAGACAAGCTTTTTTTTGGATGCGGGACGTGTTATGGTTCCTGTTTGTGTTTATTTACAGCCTGTATCTGTTACTTGGAAATTACAGCGTTAAAAACCTAAAATGATTACATTTAAAAAATGAGCGTTTCCAAGAATTTGTGTTTGAAGCATTGGTTAACTGAGGAACATTAAATACAACTGAATTGTTTTTTATGGGTTTAATTCGCTTTTTCTCTTCAAAAAAAAGCAAATGGTTCCTTGCATCTTAAATAATTAAAACCGTGACTAATAAGTTTACGTGGAAGAACGTCATGATTACACGAAGATATTTGTTGACAATATAGCATAAAGTAAAATAAATGTTGTCAACTTACCATTGGGCTCTCGTTTGAATTGCTTTAAAAGGCGTTTGTACAATTTCTCAGCCTTAGCCTTGTCTGGAAATATATAGGGAAAAACATATTTTAAAAACATGTAAGTTTTTCTGATTATTTTAAGCCACCTTAAAACTATATTAGACATTGTAGCATTTAATTGTTTCCAAATGAAGGATAATCTGAATCATTGCCAGGTGTAAGTTCATCAAATGGTCGCTTACCTTCATTTGTTGGTTTCTGCGGATTGTCCGTCCTGCTTTGGTCGACATTTGGTTGGTTTGGTTGATTGACAGGTGATGTAGCTGCTTGTTGCTTGGCAACCTGCATACAAACATAGCTGGTGAACAAACAGAACAACTCTTCATATAAATGAGTAGCAAGTGGAGCATGGGCGCAAAGTTTGAAGTTTGCCTCAGAGGGGTGTTACTGGTGACGTCATAGTCACAATGACGAATACAGCCCTGGGGTGTAAATAATGTTGATTTTTAAGTTTAGCATATATTAGAATGACTATGTTAAGGCTCAAATTTGACTTGGACTTGAGTAACTAATGACTTATACTTGATATTTGTTAAGAAAGACTTGACTTGGACTTAAGTGGTTTTGCTAATGACTTGAATGAGACTTAAAGTCATTTTAAATATACTTGTTCACAACACTTGATGTTTGCGCTCCAAAACGCTGTTTTAAGTGGCTCTTTTTCCTAACCTTCAAACATTATTGGAATGCATTTTTAATAAAACAGTTTGCCAAGTGGGTAATTTAAACAAAACTTTTCAGCAAAAATAAAAAGAACTTAGCAAAACAAACCTAGCATAATTATGCCAATAAAAGTTATTTGTTATAATATTTAGTTTGTTTGTAAACGTCAACTGCAATACTTGTAGAGTGGATGGTGCGCCATCAAGTGGTTGCGGAGGTGCCAAGTGCGTCGATGCACTAGTTGATGGTTCTGACAAATAAAACAAATAATTAATTCTACTGCAGGACAAAAATAACATGTTTTATTTCTATGTAATTTCTTCACTAGAGGGACATTTGGTATTCTTATTTCAGTTCTATGCTGACTTTTTACAGAGTTAAGAAGGTAATATCTTTAACGTACCTATTTGTACAAGCTATAGTCAGTAATATTGTAGTGGTTCACATTTATCACTAAATATTACATTTTAGATCAGCAAAAAACATTTTGCCATCGATACCATTTGGTGCGGCCGGCAAAAACCAGGTTGTGTGCAAATGTAACCGTCTTAGTTTGAGGTTTGTAGCGACAAGCCCGTAAAATATTACTGATAAACGCATTTGGCGTTTTTTTATCACTATGGCATTTTTGTGGTATTTTCAGCGCACAAATTTTTTTCATTTTATATTTTTTTAGGTTAGCCTATTGAGCACTGTATAAAGATTTATTATTCAACTTAAAGGCTAACGTAATAAAACTTGCAAGAAATTCCTAAAAAATACCGGTATGTAAAACAAACTCGCACTGGTTTGGCTCGTCAGGTTCACCAACACGTCACAAAGGTAAGGAAGCACTGCTGTTAACTACAAATAGTGCGGATGCAACAAATATATTGAACATACAACGTTTTTTAGTTATGTTGGAGTGTTTTGCTGTATACTCAAATTATCTCGTGCGGCCCTTAGTAAGACTTGTGTTTGACATCAGCCTTGGATGGAATATAGATTGGTATTATAGGTTACTAAACTAAAAAAAAAACTATATTTTAAGTTGTCACAAAAGTTAAAATTCTCACAATAGGTTAAAATCATTTTGAGCCAAAATCTTTACAAAATGCACTTAAATGGATTGCAACGGTTATGTTGCCACATATGAGTTGGCTTGTTGCTAACTAGTTCATAGTTTATCCCATTACTTTCGTAATGGGGGGCACTACAAATTGGCGCACAAATGCATGATTTATGATGTAACTTTATCACTTTGTATTTATAAAGATGCTGCTAAAACGTCATTATGTATATCTACAAGAGGCGCATTGCTGCAACGCCGGCCAATGGAAAAAATAAAAAACGTATATATTTTTTCATTTTATATTTTTTAGGTTAGCTAATTGAGCATACAATGTATAAATATTTAGTATTAAAGGTGGAAAAAAATGTTATTATGTATATTTGAGAAGCGCATTGCTGCTATGAGCAATCATAATAAGCCTAAGCAATAGAATTTTGCCTACATTTTAATATATTTGATCTAAATGCAATCCTATGGAATGGCTTTACTTCTAGCAGCTTTAAAGTTATAGAGGTGACAAATTTAGACTTTATGTTGTGATATGTGCGTCGCTAGTCGGGAAGCATGTGAGTGGATTAACACAAAATGATTCACGAAGTAGAAGCTCTATATACCTAAGCATATTTAGTTTTGGTAGTTGACAACCTTGACTGTGAAAAAAGTTATTCAATATTTTAGTCTGTTAGATTGAGCTCTTATGTAAACGGAAAAAATGATGTTTAGGAGTTATGAGTAGTAGATTCAAATGGTACCACCAAAACTCAAGGCTATTAATTTAAAACAATAAATAAAAAATGCTAGCTGAAGCATCATTCAAACCTACTGTTAATTTTCTTGAAAGTTTGTTCTCCATCACTGGAGGATTCATCGGGTTCTGGATTCATCGTGAAGTTATCTCCGAGTAGAAGTCCACATTCGAATCTTCTTACCATCGCCCAGTGAGGACTAGCAACCAATTTATCGACAATCTGACTAAACTCATCTAAACTCATGTTCTGGCTAATATGGACAGCGGTATAGAATTCTTGAAGTAACTGATGCGAAAAATAAAACTTTTTGTCCCCGTCGAAAAGTTTCTGGTTAAAGTGAGAATACCCAGGTACTGCGATTACAATATCCTGGACTATGACATCACTCAAACCTTGCTCAACCATTTGTGAAAAGGTCATAATGACAGTTGAATTCTTTGTGGCGTTGTAAGCAATTTTGGCGAGTTTAACTTTGATGTTTTTGATGTCATGACCCTTGGCATGTACTGAGCGTCTCAGGTTTTCAAGTAAAACTATGAAAATCTGAGTGATGTTACAAAGTTCGATGAGATTATCTGTGCCCAAAGCAGCCAAAAGGATCAATTGAAGCATGATCGGGGTAAGACAAATCTCAAGTAACACAGGTGCGAGTTTGGTAAAGCTTTCCCATATTCTCTGGGCTTCATTTTTAGCGAATGCAAAGAATAGTTTTTTCATGTTGTCTGGTGTAAACTCATGTACCAAAACAATTTCCTTGGGGCGAAGTAACTCATGGAGGGTAACGATAGAATGAGGTCTGGAAGTCAAAACTATAGAAATTCTAGGAAGGAATTTTCCGGTGCATAAATTTGTGACTACCTCTTCAACTAACATGGGAGTATCATACGAAGCATTTCTAGGATTCACATTATTAAGTGACCAAGTTGCCTGATCATAACCATCAAGTATGATCCCAAATTTCTCTGGGAACTCCATCATTGCTGCAAATATGGCGTTTCGTTTTCTTTCGCTTAACCATGGGTATGCATGATCAACCACAACCTGCCTTAGAGTGACTTTTTTTGACCCATAGTACATGTCCATGCACAACAGGAGAATCCACGTTATGCAAGAGGTGTTTGACAGTCGTCTGGCAATGGTTGATTTCCCAGAACCAGGAGCCCCAACTAAAGCTGTGTAGCGATGAGGTACTACATATTCATGCAATCGCTCAAAACTGATCTCCTTTGAACCAGAATCGACATACCTTTGTTGTGTGGAAGGCTTATAGTTTTCTGTTTTACCAGCTCCACCTAGAAAAAAGTTCTCCTCTTTCCTTAGAACTGGATGAACACAGGGAAAGTTTTCCTGCTCGTAGTTTAGCCCGAGGGAAACAACTTCTTGCTGTGCTCTCTTGAGATCTTCCTTTATAGTTTCCAGTGAAATATCTTCAGGAGTATCTAAAAATATGTTTTATTTGCTAGATGTATTATACAGAACAAACATTCAGAAATAATACAACTATTTTTTGATTAGTCAAAAAAGGCAAAATTTTGTCAAAATTTATACAATAGTTTAAAATCGTTTACAAAATGTACAAAAACTGTAACGAGCTTTTAGAAATGGTCGCTTAGTTTAAAATTTTATCAAAATTTTGTTTTGAATTGCAGGTAAAAACGTGTTAACTCCATTATATATTCGCAATTATTCCATTTACCATTTCCATAATATGCCAGGTCGCGTAATTTTTTGCAATTCTTCTCATGTTATATTTTACTATGGAGGTTAAGTAACTGTTTACTCAACAATTTTCTCAAGCAACCAGAGACTTTGTTTTTCTCAGACATTTTTAAGTTATTTAAAACTGAACATTTTTGAAACATTTACATAAAACTGAAAAAATAACTGATATTTGTACAATCTATTGTCCGTAAAACATTCAAATCAAGTGGAGGTGACACTAAGACACTATAATGCAATACTTTATACAACAATGCGTTGTTTAAATCAATGTATTTATAATAGGTAAAAATTCTGTCATAGGTTGAAATTTTAATTTTATAGATAAAAATTCTTCATTTTTTTGGTAAAGAAAATCGCCCTGGTGATTACTGTTGCAAAAATGTTTGAAAACACCCTAAGGATAAATGAACCGATCCCTACATTAAGCTGTTGCAGCTAATAATGCAAACATTGTGTCAACACCAACTAAAATAGTTACCTATGCAATAATGTTTTTGACAACTGTGTTTCAACTGTGCTATGGTTGAGTCTTTGTATGACTAGCGTTCCCGGCATAAATATTTTTGTGTATGAAAAAAAATCACACTTGCACAAAGTTTTTTCAGATGTAATCGGTGATTTGCAAGGAAAGCCAATTACCTTTCAGCAAAAGCAAACCTTTAAGACGCAACGACCACGTGTGTGGAAGCTTAGTGTGCAAAAAAACTAAACCAAGACGGTGAAATATGTGTAATAGATCAGCAGCGCAGTTTTCTAAGCTCCATGTACGGGACTTCATTAATTTACAAGCACGCCTTTCGCCACCTGCAATACTAAACCAAGATTGTTTTTCCTGGGTGTTATTATGCCACGATTAGCGCAACATCTGCGCCGAGCAGTGTAAGTCAGCTAAAATACAAGATGCTGTTGATGAAAAACAATTTGTGTCAATTACACACTAAACACATGGTCTTAGGATAAGCTTATAGAGCAGGGGTTCTCCAACTTTTTAGCTTCAGCCAACTTTTAACAGAACAACAATAGAGTAATATTGCGATAGCCCTTAATACTCAACAAACTATATGTAAATGTCTCAATATTAATACCTGGTAATGGATAGTGCATGTTTAAGTCTAAAATGCTTGAGTGTATGTCTATTGGTAATACAGAAACCTTATTTTCTAAAATTACAAACAGTTTGGTGACACTCGACAATCTCTCGAGGCACACTAGTATGTCGTGGCACACAATTTTGGAACCACCGTAGTAGAGAATAATTTTGCGGTAATTATCATTAC
Source organism: Ascidiella aspersa (assembly GCF_963924565.1). NCBI lineage: Eukaryota > Metazoa > Chordata > Ascidiacea > Phlebobranchia > Ascidiidae > Ascidiella > Ascidiella aspersa. The sequence goes on along the minus strand of NC_139451.1, from coordinate 33,721,226 downwards.
ATAAAAAAGGCTACTTTAAAAAGTCAAAGTTAGACCACTCTTTAAGAGAAACTGCTTCAGTTAAAAAAAAAATGCCGTTGTTACACCAACATCAGATATTAGCGCAAACAGGGAGAAAGATTAGCCCAACTCGGCGTTTTTAGCAAGACAAAAAGGCAGTAGGCTTGACTTAGTGTTGTCATTTGTCGAATACACCCATGCTAATCAGTCAACCTGAACGAATAACGAAATATGAAAGAGAAAAAAACATTGTGGGTTTATGGTCGACCAAATAAGAGGCAAAAAACAGCCTTTTCTGTTTGTTTTTGGCTTCGAATTATCTTAAGATGCATGACCTAACTACATTAAAAACATCGCCGCTTCGGACGGTGAGTTAAACCCTGACAAAAAAAAAATTTCACTTACGAAAAGGGGGGAGGGGGAGTTTCGAACTGGATACGCCACTGGTCTTGTATTACAACAACCTTTTAATTTGGCCCACAAAGTAATCGCATCTATCTGTCTATTAAAGCAGGTTTGGCTTTGCTTGGAGTGGTATAATATGCAGTGATTGTTTAGAGATTTAAAAAACATTGTCATAAATGTTTTGGTATTGCGGATTTTTAAATAAAAATTGGCCTATTTAAGGCTTTGATAAAAAAGGTAAATTTGCCTTAAACTGGACCTTAAAAAATAGCATAACAACATTGGCTATATTCTCAAAACTAAGAAAATGGGTACTTTTTAGTTTTCAAACGACCATGATTTCAACAAATATTTTTCCATGAGCTCATTACTTGAGTGGGCTTGTACCTTGAATGGTAAGTTGTGGCACTGTTTTTAGTTTGGGCGATATGGCCATGCCCCCCTCCCCCCCCCCAAACTAAGAAGGATGTAATGGTGGTCTGCGATGACAACACAAAATGAAAAAAAATTAAAAAGCCACACATATACATTGTACAGTTTGTACGCTTTTTACAACCTAATGATTTTGAAAGCTTTTGCTAGCCAGTATCGTAAATCTTACTTGTAGCTCGTTGGGAGACAAAAAGGTATTTATGAAAAATTCTCGTATTTCTTGTCTATGACGTAATTATTAGGGCGAATATTTTTTTGACCTATAAAATGAGAAATTTTACCTAAAAAAAAAATATTAAAATTTGGAAAAATTTTCGACCTATTAGAAATACATTGATTTAAGCAACATATTATTGTTTGAAGTACAGTATTAGTGTCTTGGCGTCGTTAACCACACGTTTTTGATGTTTTACCAACTATCTCAGTCGAACACAAATCAGTTATTTTTCGTTTTTATGCAAAACTTGTGCAAATGCTTGGGTGATATTTTTGTCATTTTGAAAATTACACCGCAGAAAATTAACAAAGACCTAGTTATCGAAATAGGAAATAGGCAGGGTTACCATACCGTGCTTATTTCTAGGATTTGTGCTTATTTTTGGGTGCAGTGTCTTAGAAAACGCAAATGTGCTTATTTCTAAGGAACATGCTTATTTTAGAGTTGTGTGCTTAGTTTGTCTTATTTTAGTTTCTAAAAGCGTTCTTTATCAATTTCTTATTTATATTTACCAAGTTATTTAACCCAGATTATAACAGTAATGCATTAAATTACACAATAACAATTGAATGTGATTGTTTATTCTAAATCTAAAAAAGCTCATTGTTGCCTATAGAAGTGTGGTAGGTTGCTTTAGCAATCAAGTTAACTTTCGGCTTGACGTGAGGACTGGCTTTTTGTGTCTGTACAGACAAAATGCTAAATCAGCCCAGAGGCTATGGAAAACACAATGTTACTACAAAAAAAGTAAATCATTCAATGAATAATTTTATTACAAGCATAACGCCGCCAAGTGAACCAAACTTAACTACCAGGCAGGGTCAGAATTAAGCGTTTCATGCTGCCATGCCACATGGTTCCTTTTAAACTTTAAAAGTATAACTGGTTCGCTCTGACGCGAAAAAATTGACAGAACTTGCATTGAATAAGGGTGGTTAACTTGCCAATTTTAACCTAATAAACGCATATTTTTGCGCTTCGCGCGATTAAGCTACGTTTGTGCTTACAAAAATAGCTGTTTTTTAAGTTTTTATCTTATTTTATAAGGTTATTTCTGAAACCTTGGATTTCACACCCGGAGTTCTGGATCTGTCCCTGAGCGTGCTTATTTTTTTGGAGTAGCATGCTTATTTTTTGGTCTGAGCAGATGGTAACCCTGGAAATAGGACAATTGCAAGTCAAAGCAAAAACAGACAGCAAATGCTGTTCAATAAATTTGTCTAAATCAGAGATAAAAACTATATAGCCCAATTCTGCCAGTTCGCATATATCGTATTGCTCTAATGAAGATATAATACCTTTAAAATGTCATTGAATTTAACTCAAAACTAACTTTTTTTGATAAAATTTTAACTGAAAGACAATTTCAAAAGGCTGACTATAGTTTTTTTTGATTTTGTAAACAAATTATGTTTGTTTTAAACCTATTTTGAATTTTGACAAATTTTGACCTGATGAGTAAATTTTGAAAAAATATTGACTTTTGTGACAAGTTAAAAAATAACTGCCCTAGTTATCATATATTCTTATCGCCATTCAGAATTTGCGGTTTTGTTGAGATTATTCGAACCGTTTGCCTAGGAAAAAGTTAGTAAAACGGAGCAGAAAGAAGCAATCGCATCCGTCCATTGATGTTGTCAGTTTTGTAAATAGATAAAATCCAGTTTTATTTATTTTTTGCTTTGTATTGTGGTCCGCGAAAAAATAGATTAAAAAATAGTAGTCTATGGTCCAAAAAGTTTGGAAAACCCTGCTGTAGATGCTGATTAACACAATTCCAAAACTAACATTTAGTGAAAAAAACAAAATACAACAAACGCATTATTTACTAGATTTTACATTTTTAACACTTCTTTGCACTGTCTGATTTTGGTCCTGTTAATTTTAATATGAAAACTCTGGCAGTATAATACAGCTTATACAGGGTTGGGATTACGCACTTGACCGCTCGCCAATGCGAGTAAAAAATCGCTCCGGGAAATGCTGATTGAAACCCACTCGCCCAACTGGCGAGTGGCTCGGCGAGAAGTTCACTTAGTTGGTGTAGGACAACTTATGTTAAGCAGTATGGGTCATTATCATTCGATCCATTTCCAATGTTGTTATGACTTCACAATGACATGCCTTTTATGTACTTAAGTGTTTTCAAATAACTTGACTTAAATCTGTTGACCAAAATGACTTGACTTGGACTTAAGTCATTTTGTTAAATAACTTTGGTTAAAATTAAAACTTTTCATTAAACATTTATTACTGAAATTGTTGTTTTAATTTTTGCACTAAAAACAATTTGCTTTCTATATATTTGATTTGTTTTTAGCTAAGAAATTGCTAATAATCAGAAGAGTTTACCAGTTTTATATCAATGGATTTCCTTTCTCCCATAATCACTTGACTTGGGCAACTGATGATTTGGACTTGACTTGTTATTTATTCAAAAAGATTTGACTTTAACTTTCTTTTAAAAAGTTCCTGATTAATTTTCAATCTTTTTTATGTTTTATATTATGATTTTTTTTTTATCTTTAAACAATGCCAAACACTTACAGTTGGTGGGCTTTGGCCGGGCTGATTCAGCAGATTCACTTGGTGTCTTAATTGAGTAATAATAGTGATGGTCTACCTTGACATTTCGATTTCCGAAAATTGAATCTTTTACCGTACTGCCTTCCACTGAAATTTCCAAATGTTAGAAACATATGTGAATCAAATACATTAATTGCAAAATAATGAAAGTTATGACAAAGATTTACATTCTTTAATAAAAAAACCTAAGCTAAGCTAATCACATGTTACCCGTTTTTATAAAGAATTAAAACAATACAATAGCATCGTTAAAATAATATAGAATGGTAAAAACAGATATGATTTGTTTAAAACGTGGTTACTATGTATAGACCTTGTTACATGTCTCACCATAATGAAACACAGTGTTCTTTACAGTTTGTGTAAAAACCTTAACATCTATGTATTTTTACACATTTCATCAAAGAGCAAGCCAACCAAACAAAAATATTATTTAGTCACCCTTTGTACTTTGTGGTTTATTAAAACAATTCAATGTTTAATGTAACATTTATTGTGGGTTATAAATATTTTAGTTTTTATGAAATACAAAGTTTAACACTTTACCAAACTACTTACCCGTTGTATTATTAGGGTTGTTGTAAGTGTTGTAAGTGTTGTCAGTTTTGTTGATATCCCTCCCAGCCTGCTGGGCATTGTCTGTAATTGAGTAATTTAATTTTAAAAACGATAAATCCTATTGAAAGTTTGATTAAATAGTAATGGTAACACATAATCTCCTAAAGAAGAACTACCGGTGCCAATCATTTCCTAAAACTAAAAACGTATTCCACCCAATAGACAGATAAACAAACACTTTGGGTAGGTATTAGATTTTACAAAGACTGCATGATTACATTTTTTGATGTTATTAGTGTGAATAATACGAGAATTATATTTATCATCAAATCTAAGCAAAGGTTTTTTTGTTATTGTTGACAATATCACACAACACATTTAAGTAAGCTGACCAGGAATAACAAATACCTTTTGCTTGCATTGAGGTTTGCCTGGAGTCCACATTTTGATGTCGTGAATCTACAAAACAAAAACAACTAATATAATGTGGTGTACTAAGTAGGGATGTTCAAAGTAGAATATCGAATCCTTGGATTAGAATCCAGATTGGATTTGTTTCGGGTAATTAGAACCGATATAATTTAATATTTTACCGCGGCTATTTGTTTTTTTTATCGCGCCTATTTGTACAAACGCGTGTGGACGTTTGCCAGTCGCTCCGGCGACCAATTTACAGTGCTTACTTTAAATGTAACCTCGTAGTACAGTGTCAGCGTTTTTTCGGGTGACCAATTACTTCGCGTCTCGCGATAACGTGCGTCTAATAATTAAGTGTCAATCAAAGCGAATTAAGTGTCAAATCAGGCGAGCGGCCAACGTGTAATGCCACGTGTGGAATTCGCAATTTCCCCAAATGCGTTAAGTTGCAAAAGTAACATAGCGTTGCAAAACGTGCTGACCTTCCACAAAATGCGCTATGGGGTTACTTAAGGTCAACTTTAGGCCAATATTCAGCGATGTTATGCAGTTATGCACAACGTAATTGTCAAGAATTCGTTAACTTTGTATTCTTTGCACTACATTATTTGACTGCATAACAGATCATGTTAGTCAAAAAAGAAGCACTAAGACTTAACAATACTTTCAAAAACAGGACCGAATTTTTCTGTGTGCAGTGTTGCATTGTACTCACTATAGGCAAAAATATAAGATTTGGACACTACCTGGGCAGTTAACATACTACAGTTTACAGAACGGCTTCAAATGACAGTTAAGAATGTTAAACATATGGGAGATTTTTTTATTATAATGTACACATGTTAGCAAATTGTTTGGGTGATTTATTGCTGTGATTGTGGGCCCTGTAGGGTAGATTAAAATTAATAAAACAAATCGAGGATAAATAATTTAATAAAAATATACTAGGATTCGCTATTCTGGATTCGTTATTCTAGATTTAAAACCTATTATTCTAGAATACCTTGGGATTCTACTTTAAACATCCCTAATGACCACACAATAGTTTGCTATGCACACTTGTGTGGAAGGAATAGACTGGGTTCAAAATGACTAAAATAAAGGCGTCCAAATAATTAGTGGTTTACATTGTTGAGAAATTGAAGGTTGTATACTGAGAGGGACTTAAGTGGTAAGTTGCGGCACTGTTGTAAATAAAGTTAATAAATTAGCATATTTCCCATAATTTTGTAAACATATATACAAAATTTGTGAGCTACATGTGCAGTACATTACATGCAATGCAAAATATGTGTGAAGTGAAATAAAGGGTTGGAAATGACGAAATAAAATGCGTCCAATCAATTACATTTTACCTTGTTGAGAAGTTGATGGCTCATTAGTGAGAGACCCGGCACCTTGAATTGCAGGTTCTGTTGAACAATACAAGGTAATAAAATCAGTATATTTTTCACATAATTGGAAGTTGAAACAGTTTACTGACGATATGTCTAGTGCAGTGGCATATCCAGGGGAAGGGGTTAGCACCTCGCCCCAATTTTGTAAGTTATATTATTTATTTTTTTCAGGTTTTCCTTAACTTCTTCAGTGGAATGCTTTTAATGTAATTGGAGCATGCGTATTACACTAATGCGAAACCAAAATCAAAACGCCATTCTTCGTCTCTTGTTTGGTCGACCATCAACGCAGGATATTTATTTCTATTTCGCTATTCGTTCAGGTTGGCTGATTGACAGCTGAAAATCAAGCTTTTATTCTGTTGCCTAAAGGTTTGTTTGTTGGACATTAAATGACTGTTTCTGATTAGTTGTTTTCATTACAATCACTATTTTATGACGTTTTTTTTTTCAAACTTTTATTTATCAGGGGCTAATAAATACAACATTTTGATCTTTTATAGTTATCCATCACTAGTCCATAAAATAATATCGCGGGCATCTAGTTTGATCAAACTAGTTTAAAAACATGGCTAATTATGTGTCAAATTAATGACCTTGAAGTTTGAACTTGACTTGGGTGGCTGATAAAAAAATTATTTACCTCGTTGAGAAGTTAATGTCCTAATACTGAGAGGTGCTCCTTGAATGGCAGCTTGTGGCACTACCAGTGTAACATTCTGTTGAAGTACTGTCTGATGCTGGATACTGGCCTGCTGTTGTAGTCCTTCTACTGCTTGATGTTGTATCATCGCATGTTGTTGTTGCAGCCCACTCACATCTTGACGTTGGATAACAGCTTGTTGTTGTTGAAAATCTTCTATTTTCTGTCGTTTTATTTGTGCTGTCTGTTCGTGAATTCCTGCAGCCGCCTGACGTTTTATTTTTGCTCTCTGTTCATGCATTACTGCGACAGTCTGATGTTCGATTTGTGCATCTTGGTGTTCGATTTGTTGATCACCAGCAATGAAATTCTACATAAATGATAGAAAGTGTAGGTTTCATGTGAAAAGCAAAGTAAATAGTATTGCTCAAAACCACATAGTTCATTATATGAGCCGAAAATGTTTTTTTCTGTACATATCTTGTTTTTGCTCGTTTCTTTTTATTATTTTTTAGTTTGCTTTGGTATGACACAGTTTTGCCGGGACACTAATAGAGAAAGTATTCATCGTAGAACTTTAAAACTTTGAGGCATGACGTAGAGTGGTGTATAAGTGCGCATAAGAAGTTTAGAAGTCTGCACCCCTAAGGGTGTATAATTGGGAGACAAAACATTTAAAATATTGTAATGTCATTGTACTTTTTTGAAGCTACCTACTGACCTACTCCTATCTAGTGGTAGAAATATCTCCAATACAAGATTCGTTCATAGTTGCTTGTTTTTTTTAGCTTGCATAGCGACTGACATCATGCTGTGCACTTTATTTTCACTAGAAGGATAAGCTGCGCATGCCATTGCCTTTTAGAAAGGTGATCGACTCTTAGTAAAATAACTTAATGTTATTACAAAATAACATATTTTACCGTCGCAAATTAAAATGCTAAATCAAAAGCAGTGTAGACCTTTCTGTTGTTACCTCTTTCGCATGTTGTTTCTACTAAACATATCTACTAAATATTGGTAAGCTGAAGGCCCTGTGAAATCCTTATTGTTGCTTTACGATTGTTATAGTCACAAGTGGTAAACATGCAAATACCTGGTATGGCTTTTCAGCGGAAATTAATAAAAGACGGAATAAACGTATATAATCGAATTAATAAAAAGTATACATTGGTGTAATACGACTCAGTGTACTGTATGTGTATTATCTACATAAAATCTATCAATCAGATTTTTCGAACATTCCACGATTACCACGTCTTTACTATTTTATTTACGTTTTTTTTAAGCGGGCTGCTAGAAATGCGTTTTACTTGTTATTTTTGGTTTCGAGCACTGTTAAACATTTTTTAAACATAGATTATTTTTTCAGCGAGTTCTAAGAGATGTTTTTCAGGGGGGTGGGGTTGCTGGGGTTTATTTTTTTTGTGTGATGGGTAAAAAATTTAAATGGATATTATCAGGCGGGTGTGCTGGGAGATACTATTACGTATTTATTCTCAGTTTTTACCTAAATACTTTTATTTCAATTGTATCCATTAACTGCCTACTTCGAATGAGTAAAGTCAATTCAGGAAAAGTGAAACTTAGTGTATACCCTTAAATTCTAAAACAAACACACCAAAGTGTAATATATAAAATGACAAGATTTATTCTGGTAAATAACCCTATTTATATTGACCCAATTACTTTGACAAAACACCCATGAAGATAAGTCCCTGAAAAATATCCCTCGGCCAAATATACAACAACCGCAAGCCGTCTAGTTTATATAATGTGCTATGGGTTTGACCATTGTATTCATTTAGTACCTGTATTTTGTTGTCTCACCCTATGATTCTATTGCCATGCAGCATGGACGACTTGCTCGCGTATTTCGCTAACATCCCTAAGGCGCAGTATGTATTGGTTTACGTTGGAATAGGGACTGCATTCTGCACCCTATATAACCGAGCATGTTTTACATTCTTTCATTCTACTTGACTTCTACGTCCATGAGCAATAAACTGTCACTGGATACAACAATATGTAGCATTTATTTTATAGATTAATACAGTGTGGTCCAACGGCAGGCCCGCAGGCAAAGGTTGGCCTGCCAATTCCGCTTTTTTGGCCCGCGAACTGATAGCCAGCTTTGCTGCAATCTAGCAATATCACTTTAATTTTGGTTTCTTTGTTATTGCAATTGACAAAAAAGTCGTAAATGATTGTTTGAAATTTCTACTGTAGCTGAACAAAGGTGTATATTTAAGAAAGTTAGTATATATGCCATAGGCCAGCGGTGCTTACCTGGTGGGGCGCCCAGCAATTCTTAGGGGGCGCGAGCTCCAAGTTAATAGTTGAATTTTTTTGCAATGATTCTAATGGTTTCGTTTTGGTTGTACACCACTCCTACAGCGCTGTAGGCTACAAACTCTGTTTTTGCCAACTTTAACATTGAAACTGCAAAAAATTTTTGCGCTCTGTGCGAATCCTGTTTTTATACTTTTGTTGACTGAGTTTTAGCCCAAATTCTCTTTAGTGCCATTGCATGTTTTCATATCATCGAAAGTAATAATTTTTTAACTTATAGATAAACGACAAAAGTCACCCCCCGTTCAAACTATTTTTTTATCTATATTTCATATATGACAACAGGCTTGCAACAGGGGGACTTAAACTTTTTTGCACAAATCTTTAATGTTTTTGCAATATGGCCATTGTATTGTGTGTCGTCACATCTGAAAAAAGGTTAAGAACCACTGCCATAGGCTATGTATAATTTGCCAGCAATAAGCCTAGAATCGTTATTTAAAAACATTAGCCAGCAAGATAAAAAAAACCTTGTTTTTGGCCTGTGATAAAAATAAGTTGGACCACACTGGAATAATAGTTTTAGTAATTCCAAATTAAAAAGATGCACATAAAATAGGAAACTAAATATTTAAAACAAACTTACTCTGCAAGAGATGTTGGATGTTTGTTCTTCAGCCATTTGAACTATTTACAAAATAAAATCACCTAATGTATTTACATATCTAAGAAAATAAAATCACTCTATGATGTAGCCAGGTAAGTGCTTAAAAGTTATGACATAAACAAGTTCTGTTCACATTTTGCTAAAAAACATGTGTTCATTTTTTTCAAAAAAAATTGCAGCATTAAAATTGGTAGAACGAACAGTCGAAAAGGAAATTTTGCTCAGATATATTATTTTTAACCGAAAACAAACTGTTGGTGATTGAAAGCATTGCTTTTGACTAGTTGTGACTATTTCAAATAACACTCTGCTGCGGATAAATGTAGAAAGAGGTTATTTGCCCGGCAACCTGTTACCAGACTTTCGAAATAAGTTAACTCAACCAGTTTTTATATATGGAAGAATAAGTCGGAACTAAAAAATTAGAGCTCAAACTTGCACTACTGTAAATGGCTTCAAAAATAAATCTTTTTGTTTTTGTGCAGATTCGGTTACAGTAGTACAATTTTCACAGTTCGCTAAACGGGCAAGCAGGACAAATAGCCTGTTCCATAAATTTATACTACTAGTTAGACTACCAGAAGCTGCCATTTTCATTGTTTGTATTTGCTGTTAAAAATATTAAAAACAAATTAGAAACACAGTAACAGAGAAAGTAGAACATGTACCTAAATGCTTACTAACAATGTTATATTTAATAAATACTGATTCCATAATAAAATCGCAGATTAACAAGTTGTAATAAAGACAGCTTTAACTATAATTCAAAAATCTTTCCCTAAGAAGTACTTATTCTGCACATTATATGGGTGGGGGTTTCAGTTGTTTGTGCGAGTCTAGTAGTAGTATTTTATTATTTAATTATTTTGCTAAACCAACCCAAACTAATACTTGACCAACCCCAACCCCAACCCAAACGCTAACTCACACCCTAACCCGAATAATGTGCGTTGTGGTAGGATTCTAGACCAGCGCTGAAGTTTTCCCACTTTTACTGAACTTCAAAATTCACACTACTATAAACGGATCTACAAATACAATTTATAGCTAAAGCAGTTTACCGAACTTTGGAAGTTGCACTATATACTTTAAACCAGGGGCGGGCAATGTGCGGCCCTTTGCCATTTTTTGTGCGGCCCTTCGCCTTCTTCCAGATATTTTTCCCTAAATAAGGGTATTTTGTGCGCACCAATGTTGGAACTTTTGCTCTTTCAGTTTCCTGTTCAAAAGTGCAATGTAACCCATAGGCTACCCCGCTACACTAATGCAATTGTTAAACTCGAATGGGAAGCATCTATTACAAAACAATCTTTATTCATAAAGTTTTACTTGCGTCATGTTGGTATGATAAAGAATTGTTTTGCAACAATTACACTTGTCTGCTACGACTTTTGCCGCACATATTGACTGAGATGTTATGTTTAACAGCTGGTTTTGAATTATTGCTGTTAAATAGTTGGCGTCTATGCACATCTGGCCTGGAACCAAACATTGACAAGTTTGTTCAAAACAACCAACATCAGCCTTCTCACTAACTTCTATTTAAACATCCACATGTGTGTCGGCTATAATATTTCATATCCGCTTGTACTTGTGTTTTTCTAGTAAAAGCTGAAAATATCAATTAATTAGTGTTTATTTGATGTGCGGCCCTCCTGTAAGCATTAAATTTCTTAACTGGCCCTTGTGTTAAAAAGGTTGCCCGCCCCTGCTTTAAACAAAAAGGTGATAGGATTATAGACCAGCACGGACTAACCAAAGAAAACATGCGGCTCGAAATTTCATTGTGTAATATCTTAGGAAGTAAATGAGATATAATCAGGAATGTTTACACATAATTCAAAGCAATCTAACTTTGCCAGCAATGAAACTTTAAAAAGAAATATGGCTCTTTTTGCTCACAAAAAGGCCTGATATAATAAACTTATACACCAAGGAGTAAGCAACTAACACAAATTGCATCAGCTGCTCAATTTTGGGATATGACGTATTGTGCTCCGGCATTAAAGGTGTAGTAGCTTGCATCATGTGATTGAGAAACTCCGGCTATTCTGTGCAAACAGCCTTTTGTGACGCCAAATCATCTGTCTGTGTGCATCACACTCAAGCTGGAAACCTATTTTCCACTGCACAGTAAAATGTCCTGCATTTCCTGTTTTGTATGGAAAGCCAAAACTGCAAAAATACCACTTTATGGGTTTTAATGATAAATATTCATTAGGCAAAGGAGCATTCCTACGACATATCAAACGTTGAATCACATATCAAATTTGGAAATAAACATTGCTTTTCATTTAGAAACTTATGATTCAAACACTTAGGGTCTACTTTTTTATACAGCTACTTTGTGACTGTAATAACTACTTTGCAACCCATTTGTTTAGTTTGCAAAACACACATGCCTTATTTCTTATTATCTAAAAAAATATATTTACAATTTCAAATATGTAATAGCTAAATAGCTTTTGAAACGGCAACTAATAAGACAGCAACTTGAGTTTTACAACGTACAACAGGTGATTTTAATGTTATAATGACACAATTGTTTTTAAATTATACGGCGTGTAGAAATCAAACAGCATAATTTTAAATGACATTATTGCATTTTTTAAAACATGTTTAATTTAAGATTAGCAACATGGTGCATGGCTTAGCACAGGGTTCCTCAGTGGGGGCACAAAGTAGTCATTGGGGGGCCTTGAGCATAACTCTTTAGCTGGGTGGTAGTATTGCAAAACTAGACTATCCAAGTATCATTATTTTCAAAATTTGCCAGTTTTCAATTTGTGTTTTTTTATTATGACTGTAATCCTTTCTTGTAACGTTTTAATGCATCTTTCTGATGTGCCGTTTGAATAATTATTACTCAAAATCGGGTCTTTAAGTTCGAATTGAATTCTGCTGTTTATACGCCTCCTACCATGGTGGCAAACAATTACTGTGCCGCTTCGTGCAACATAATACTATAGCGCTTTTACAGGAGATCAATTACTTGCAGATAACCTTTTCTTAATTCGTAAGTGTCCTCTGTCCATCAATGCTGTTGGGCGAGCGACTAACGTGTAATGACAGGTGCATATATTTTTGCAATTTTTTAAGGGCGTTAAAATGCAAAAAAAACATTCCATCATAATCACACAAGTGCGCTACGGCGTTACTCAAGGTCAACAATATTTAGCAAGGTAATAATCATAATTGTCAAGTATAATGGTAACGCATTACTGGCAGGGGTAGCTCTGTATTCGTTGCAGCATATTATTATACAGCCTAAATAACATATAATATTTAGGCGCTCTTTCACTATTGTACGTAAAAATTAATGAAAAAAAAAATTTTCTTCAAATGCCGCATACCACAACACATATTGTTTTGGTTAGGGTGCGGGTTATAGTTTGGTTGAGGGTGGGTCAAGTTATTATTAATAATAAACATAATATTACTTGACCCTCCCTCAACCAAACGCTAACCCGCACCCTAACCCAAACAATATGTGTTGTGGTATGTATTATTAATTTTTTTTTTTTTTGCATAACTTTTCACGTACAATAGTGAAAGAGCGCCGTTTTTTGTGTAGTTATGCACTGTAGTTTAAACTTCTTTAGGTGGCAGTTGTTTAAAAGGTTAGTCGTTAATTATTTTTTCATTACAATAATACACATAGCACCATTGTCATTTCGGCGAAATAATTTTTGGTATTTTTTTGTAGAAATTTTTTAATTCGTTTACCACAAACTTTTTTATTGCCAAACTAAGAACTAAAAAAAAACATGTTCAAGAAAATTTAATAGCGAGTTTTATAAACGCTTATCAGAAAACCTATACACCGATATTTTTATAAGTATTCGACATAGGAAGATTCACTCATATTTTATTGCAGTTTGTATTGCCAATAAACAAAACAATCAAAATAAAAAGTATACACTGCTTGTAAAGAGCTATATCTCAATTTCTAAACCTTTATTGATACAACATCAATGTAACCAATAACCATATATTTTATTTTTTTCATTAGACAAGAAAGGTTGACATGGGGAAATACCTTGGGGCTTATAAAGACGTAACAATAGCAACAATCAATAAAGGAAACGAACAACGAGGCAATAGTTTAAAGGTACAGTATTGAACATTCACACAAAGAAAGGTTCTTAAACAAATGTTGTAAATAAACTAAATCAATTCCTGATAATTTTTCCTGAAAATGAATTATGCGAATTTGAACATTTTACAGTTTAATTATCATGCGATAATCGAAACTTGACAGGCTATGACTTTTTTCCTTTCCCACGATTTTCCTAAACAGTTAAACTACCCAATACAACACTTAATAACATAACGTTAGTCACTAACTCATGCCATTCAGATTTAAAAAAAAAAAAAGTAACTTATTCGAAGACCTCTCAACGAAAAAAATGCTATTTTCTTCGTGCAAAACCTCAAAGAAGAAGCATTGTTTTAGAAGACAAGGCAATTCACAATCATTTCAAGAAAGTGCTTTCAATCACCCGTTGGAATGAAACTGATCAAATCCCGGGGATTCAGACTGTGGTTTGCCTCATTGGCCGCCTTTCAACGAAATTACTTTTACAAAGCACAATTTATCGTAAAAAACGCATTTTAGCGCAGTACGTGTATCTAAGTTTAGCGCCTAATAAAAAATTATCCTCACCCAAGAATTCGATGAAAATCGCTGTATGGCAAGCCAGTACATTCTAAATGACATTAAGCTTGGTCACTAATTTGACCCATTCACCGTTTTCCAACGAAATGACTTTTACGAAGTACAATTTATCGTAAAAAACGCATTTTAGCGCAGTGCGTGCATCTAAGTTTAGCGCCTAATAAAAAATTATCCTCACCCAAGAATTCGATGAAAATCGCTGTATGGCAAGCCAGTACATTCTAAATCACATTAAGATTGGTCACTAATTTGACCCATTCACCGTTTTCCAACGAAATGACTTTTACGAAGTACAATTTATCGTAAAAAACGCATTTTAGCGCAGTGCGTGCATCTAAGTTTAGCGCCTAATAAAAAATTATCCTCACCCAAGAATTCGATGAAAATCGCTGTATGGCAAGCCAGTACATTCTAAATGACATTAAGCTTGGTCACTAATTTGACCCATTCACCGTTTTCCAACGAAATGACTTTTACGAAGTACAATTTATCGTAAAAAACGCATTTTAGCGCAGTACGTGTATTTAAGTTTAGCGCCTAATAAAAATTTATCCTCACCCAAGAATTCGATGAAAATCGCTGTATGGCAAGCTAGTACAATCTAAATGACATTAAGATTGGTCACTAATTTGACCCATTCACCGTTTTCCAACGAAATGACTTTTACGAAGTACAATTTATCGTAAAAAACGCATTTTAGCGAAGTGCGATTAGCAAAGTTTAGCGCCCAATAAAAATTTATCCTCACCCAAGAATTCGATGAAAATCGCTGTATGGCAAGCCAGTACATCCTTAATGTCATTAAGGTTGGTCACTAATTTGACCCATTCACCGAAAACATTCAAACTTTTGTAGATTTAACTATTTGTATTTATATTTGTGGTACCTTATTGGAACGTCATAAGGTTACAAAGCTTTATGTGACGTCATAGAGGCCCAATGCACTTTCCTTAATTTTAAACGTTTGCCAAGTGATAAGTAAGCCACACCTTCTGTCAGTTTTTAGCGCATAACAGTGTATTGTGGTATTATGGTGAAAAATAAATTTTGTGATATTTAGGCATGTTATTGTACGGTATATTACAATCACGTGTATATCAAGATCATTTTTGGTTGTTTTGCAACAACTTACAAACAAGTCGAAGTAAATTTAAAAAAAAATGCTGATGTTAATACCGTAACAGATTTTGTCGATTGGTTATAAGCCTTGACATAGTGTAAAGAATTGGTATGTTGTGCATTTTTGTTAATACCTGGAATTATGTTTAATGTACACGGCAGCCGCTGAATGCAGTAGACAGTGGTAAACGTAAGCTTTAAGATGCTTTACAACAAAAAATAGTTTGTCAGCGTCATTATTAAAAATAAATTTTAAGCAAACACATGTATGTAGACGTACAGGCTATTAGTGTATTATTTGTGCACAAAGTTTGAGTTATTGATTTTGAAAAGCACGAAACAGTGACAGTACTGTTTGCCCTTTTTCTTGGGTTTTTGTGATATTCGGGTTACTGGTTCTACAAAATTTTAAAAATGTTTAAAGGGCTTGTTTAAGGCAAAACTGCTGATATACCTTTAGGCCTTTGGTAAAATGGAAATAAAGCAAAAATCATCAAACAGGCCCTATGGAAAAGTTTAAATACCGTATATGCAACTAAATACTTTTTGTTTTGTTTTGTTTTAGTCTTGATTCTAAGAATTTAAGCAATTTTGATTGTTTTCATATTTTGTATAAAACCGTTGACGTCGGCGCTTGTAAGCGTGAGTACTTACACGACAGGTCTTTATTTGACAAAGTACAGTAAGTATATCTACAGGGAAAAAGTGTTTGATTATTTTAACTTGATTCCGCTGTCGACTGTGGGACACCTTAGTGTTTAAAAGTTTCTTTAGTGTGTTTTGCAGGTCAGTCGGTGATGTTTAGACGCAAGGAGAGTGTTCGAGGGCATCGGACGAGGACGAAGAAGTACATTCCCGGTGTGAGCGGGAAGCAGACGGCCTACCTTCGCCCTAAGCCGTCCGGGCTGCCTTCGGTGCTTCTGGTGACGGACAGCAATGGCCGGAACATCGTTTATCCGCAGGTGAATGAACCTTATTTATACTTCCGCTGCATCTATTTATGTGTCCTGCGAAACTTTAAGTAGTCGATTTAAATGACCGTAGCATGTTTTTGTATGTGACGGTGTCATTGACATTTTTGACTTTGTATACGGTATACTATAATTACAAATTGCACTGTGCGAATGAATGTTAACAAGTGACCTACAACTAATTTTCAATATATTTTGTTAGCATTGACCCGCAGGACTGCAGACAAATATTAGTTTACCACTTGCTTCAGGTGCTTAGGTTGGGCGGCTTTTTATATCTTTTTGACC